>NC_057813.1:660428475-660430101 GCF_018294505.1 Triticum aestivum | reverse complement strand
CAGCAAGGCCAACGTGAAATCCTAGCAAGGGAATCACATCGTACCTATCTACCTACGTACTAGAGTCCGTACGTGCTTGTGCTCACCGGCAATGTGAAGAGGGACAGTGGACGACCTCCGCCCGCTCGGGCCCCGGCAGCTCGACGTGCGCGCCTTCTACCTCCGCCTCTCCTCCTCCTCCCACTCATCCACGTCGCCGCCGCCCGCGGAGCTCACACTCGTCTACCGCCCGGCCATCGGCGGCGCCCCATTGGAGCTGGCCGGCCGCGCGCTCCCGCAGGCGTGCCCACGGCGCGGCCGACGGTGCGGGCGATGCGCCAGCGTACACGAGCGCCGACCGCGTCTCGGCCACCGAGGGCGCGCGCTTCGAGGTGTACGCTGGGAAGGAGCTCGCGGCGGAGGGCGCCTTCTTCGCGCGGCGCGTCGGCGGAGGATGGTAGCGCGTCGAGTGCCGCCGGCCGGCCGGATCGCGCTCGCACTCGCGGGTGGCGGAGGTGCTGGTACTCGCGGAGGGCGGCGTGCTCATAAGGGCCAGGGCCAAGGCGGCGAGGCGGGTCGAGTGTGCGATGCCGCTCGAGGGGATACCGGAGGAGGATGCGTCCTCGTGGGGGTCGTGCGAGTGCGGAGCTTGCGGGGACGAGTGGCAGATGGTCGGAGACAGCAGCAGCGACAAGGACGACGGCGACAAGTTGAAGGAGGAGGAGGAGGATGCCGAGTCGATGGGGTGGGGCTCTAAGCCGACAGCCAAATGTATGCCGACGGCCACCGTCGGCCTAATGCGAGCTATGCCGACAGCTAGGTCCTGGCCGTCGGCGTACAATGGCCGTCGGGCTATCCCCGTCTACGTCGACAGCAGCTGTCGACACATCTCAGCCGTCGGCTTATCCCAGACTACGCCTACGGCTGCCGTCGGCAAATATAGGCCGTCGGCATAGATGCGGGCCCGCTGACAACGGTCATCACGGCCGGCTAACGACGTCTAATCTATGCCGACGGCCGAGACGGGTGGCCGTCGGCATAGATACGGGTGACACGTCACCGATCCAGAGCGCACCGACTAGGACCTATGCCGACGGCAGCCGTCGGCATAGCTGACACGTCATCGATCCGCGGCGCCGTCCATCTGCCCTGGCCGCAGCTAAAGCCTGCTGTCGGCATAGATTTTTTTCTTCTTTTTTTCCATATATTATTATTATTATTATTAAGCATACAGTATGTGTTAATAAGCATACATATAATATGTGTTAATAAGCATACATATAGTATGTGTTAATAAGCATATAGTTTGTTAATAAGCATATAGTATGTGTTAATAAGCATACATATAGTTTTTTTCTTCACTGTTTTCTTTATTATTATTATTATTTAACTAACTTACATACACAGTATGTGTTAATAAGCATACATACACTATTTTTCGGTTCTGTACAGAGCGGGGTGACCCCCCTCACGAACGGTGCCGCCGCCAGCCGGCAACTGGAATGGGGAACAGCCGCATCGGGTATATACGAAGGGGACTTTGCTCCAAGTGTTTAGATATATCGGATGACCTACCACAACCGGGTGGTGTTATGGAATGTCCGAAGAGGCGGCACGCATCTCCGGGGTGTGGCCCCGTCACAGACG
>NC_057813.1:660415271-660427956 GCF_018294505.1 Triticum aestivum | reverse complement strand
CGCCGGCACCTGGAGGGGGGGAACGGACGCGTCGGGTCTACATGGAGTGGATGTATCTGTGGGTTTGGCCCGGATGTTGCTCCCGGGTATCCCTATGGGCGGACCTGACACAACCGGGTGGAGAGGTCAACTGGTCAAAGCCCGTCCGTGGGAAGTCAAAGGGCTAGATCTCGTGGTCAACCGCTCCAGGGTTAGGCGGGACGGGGGCCCTGGGGGTAGCAATTCCATCGGAGTGTCGTACCGGGCCCTCATACATGCGGAGTGGTGTTGTGGCATGTCCAAAGAGGCGGCACGCGTCTCCGGGGCGTGGCCCCCTGAGGGAGTCCTGGACTAGGGGGTGTCCGGATAGCCGAACTACCATCATCGGCCGGACTCCAAGACTATGAAGATACAAGATTGAAGACTTCGTCCCGTGTCCGGATGGGACTTTCCTTGGCGTGGAGGGCAAGCTTGGCGATACGGATATGTAGATCTTCTACCATTGTAACTGACTTGTGTAACCCTAGCCCTCTCCGGTGTCTATATAAACCGGATGGCTTTAGTCCGTAGGACGAACAACAATCATACCATAGGCTAGCTTCTAGGGTTTAGCCTCCTTGATCTCGTGGTAGATCTACTCTTGTAACACACATCATCAATATTAATCAAGCAGGACGTAGGGTTTTACCTCCATCAAGAGGGCCCGAACCTGGGTAAAACATCGTGTCCCTTGTCTCCTGTTACCATCCACCTAGACGCACAGTTCGGGACCCCCTACTCGAGATCCGCCGGTTTTGACACCGACATTGGTGCTTTCATTGAGAGTTCCTCTGTGCCGTCGCAATCAGGAAGGATGCCTTTTCCCGTCTTTAAAGACGGCGCCGTCGTCAAGGGAGCTTGGCCGCCGGCCAAACCATCCGGCTAGGAGGTTTTCTTATGACCGCCTGTTCGGCCACCGCTTCGACGATGACCTCTCGGGTCATCAAAAGCGATTTTCACGTCAGCTCGGAATTCGCCGAGCAGCTAAATCTGATTGAGCTCTCCTCCGTAAACGAGCTTTTGGATCGCATCGCCGCCATGTGAGTCGCTACAGACTACGACCAGATTGGGCTTAAAACCGATCTGAGAGAAATTAACTCTCCCCAGGCTACCGACCACGTTGTTGTGGTAGAGGAACAATGCGGCGACTCTTCTTCTATGTTAAAAACCAGCTATGTCCGGATTCCCGATCCCTCCATGCCGGATTCCCGCGGAGAGACGGATGTCAATCAAATACTGAACCTAAAGTCAGGCATCGGACCAGATTTGTTGGAAAACATCCAACAACCCAAGCTTCCAAATCCGGAACCTTCTTGGCCTTTGAGCCTCAGATTGGGCGGGGTTCCGAATTTAATTCCACCTGCCCACCCAAACATAAGCGATCTATCTCAAATACGGCAAGAGTCCGATGAAACAGTACATCATTACTGGGCCAGATTCCTCCTGGTTATGAACAGGATAAAGGACTGCCGTGAAGAAAGCGCGATTTCAATTTTCTACAACAATTGCATGGACAAGGGAATCATGAACGCCATAAGTCGTCGCGAAGTTGCACGCTTCGCCGACCTAGCGACCATTGTACAAAATTACTGTGCGGTGGAGAGTGCCTGGAAAACCAAAACTATGTTTTGGGACAATCCGGCCCTAAATACAACCCCAGTACGGAATAAAAGGGGCGTCATACTCAAGCACCCGGGTTAAAAACCAAAAAGCAAAAACCCCTAAAGGGCAAGGAACCGTACTGGAGGGATGGCTCAACGGACCCTGCAAAATCCACAGTACGGAGGGCGCCACTCCAACACATAGCCTTCGAGCATGTTGGATACTACGGCAGGTGGCCAAAAGTGGCGAAGGCTTTCTAGCCCAGGGCAACCAACCCAATAGTACCAGTACGGTACTAACAGTCTTTGAGACTTTCACATCAAATAACATGCGGAAACGAACAATCCGCAGCCTCGCCGAAGTCTACCAAGTAGCAACAACAAATCCATGGAGCGACACGGCTATCACCTTCAATGCCAGCGATGAACCTAAATTCCGAATAGCTCGAGCACCAGCCACATTGGTCCTCAGTCCGATAGTGGACGGCTTTCGTCTTACCAAGGTACTCATGGATGGCGGCAGCGGATTAAACCTCATCTACGAGGAAACCCTTCCAAAAATGGAAATTGACTGGAGCCGCATTGAGCGAAGCAGCACAACTTTCGGGGGAATAATCCCTAGTCGAGAAGTACGCCGCACAGGAAAAATCACACTAGACGTAGTGTTCGGCTCGCTGGACAACTACAGGTCCGAAGAGGTCACGTTCCAAGTGGCCCCATTTGGCAGCAGATATCACGCCTTGTTAGGGCGAGAGGCATTCACAATCTTCCAAGCTATACCCCATTACGGGTACATGAAGCTCAAAATGCCCGGGCCCAATGAAATAATCACTCTCGTCAGTGATCCAGATATAGCACTCCGCACTGAAAATAAGACAGCCGCACTGGCCCTAGAGGCATTATCCAAAGCCCTAGCGGCAGAAGAACTCACTGCGCTGTGCGCCACGGTGGATAGGGACGATGTGATACTCGATAAGAGGTCTAAGTCCACCTCTTTTAAACCAGCAGATGAAATAGTCAAATTCCAGGTCCATCCAACGGACCCCACAAAGACGGCCTCCAGGGCACAATTAAATCCTGATGTAGAAGCCGCACTTCGAGAATTCCTTCGGGAAAATTGGGACATTTTCGTGTGGCACCCTTCAGACATGCCAGGAATCCCACGAAGGCTGGCAGAGCACAGCCTAAATATCCTAAAAGGATTTAAGCCAGTCAAACAGGCTCTTCGGCGATTTTCCGAACCCAAAAGACAGGCAATGGGAGAGGAGCTAGCCAAGCTCTTAGAAGCCGGATTCATCAGAGATATAAAACATCCGGACTGGCTAGCCAACTTGGTAATGGTACCAAAAATGGACAAATCCTGGCGCCTTTGCATCAATTTCAAAGACCTTAACAAGGCCTGTCCAAAGGACCCTTTCCCTCTCCCTCGCATCGACCAAATCATCGATGCTACCGCAGGGCACGATACATTGTGCTTCCTCGACGCATACTCCGGATACCATCAAATCAAGATGGCGGAAAAAAACCAGGCCGCAACGGCATTTATTACTCCATACGGACCATTCTGCTTCAACACAATGCCCTTCGGACTCAAAAACGTCGGTGCAACATATCAGCGCATGATTCAGACATGTCTGGCCACCTAGATAGGCAAAACAGTAGAGGCATATGTAGACGATGTGGTCGTCAAGACCAAACATGTCGAAACTCTAGTAGACGACTTGAGGGTGACATTCAACAACCTCCGAGCATATGACATTAAGCTCAACCCGGAAAAATGTGTTTTCGGCGTACCAGCCGGAAAGCTCTTGGGCTTCATTGTATCCGGTAGAGGAATTGAAGCAAACCCAGCTAAGATCCGAGCTCTGTCACAATTGGATATCCCAAAAGACCTCAAGCAAATACAAAAACTAACTGGATGCATGGCGGCTCTAAGCCGCTTCATCTCCCGTTTGGGAGAAAAGGCACTACCCCTCTATCGCCTCCTCCGGCTCACCGAACATTTCCAATGGACGGATGCTGCCACGGCCGGACTCGAAGAAATTAAGGCCGTATTGGCAACAAATCCGGTCCTGGCCGTGCCTAACCTGGGCGAACCGATGTTGTTATATATCACAGCAACACATCAAGTTGTCAGCGCGGTACTCGTCGTCGAACGAGAAACAAAAGGGCACAAATTCCCTCTTCAAAAACCAATGTACTACGTATCCACTGTCTTAACTCCATGCAAGTCCCGGTACCCACACTATCAAAAGATAGCGTATGCGGTGTTCATGGCATCCCGGAAGCTGCGACACTACTTTCAAGAGTGTTCCATAAGGTGGCCTCCGAAGTATCTCTCAACGACATTATAAACAATCGCGATGCGACGGGCAGGATTGCAAAATGGGCCATCGAGCTCTTACCATCTATTATATACTTAAGACAGAAGTCAAATAAGCCATCACGTTCATCCACATAGATTAAATTATCTTGACCATCAATATTAGAAATTAACGGTTAAGATATAAAGATATGGCGTTACATATATAAATATCATCGCGTACAAAGCTGTGCAACATGTCTCGTAGATATAAGCCTACGTTCCTATATTGATTTTGCAATGTACGACACCCAAAATAGAAAAAAGGGATGTACACAGGGAGGAGTCGAGGCAGCACCAAAAAACTGAAGAGTCCTGTTCGAACTAAAACACAGGGGCAGGGAGGAGTCCGAGCGCCCAGCCAATAATGCATGAAGAGTCCTGTTCAAAGTCAAACACATGAAGGAGTCAGAGCACCCAGGAAAAGTATGTAAGTTTCCACAAATAAAAAAGTTGTAGTGTTCGGGAAGAATTCAAATGCAAAAAAAAAAAAAAAATCAGAATTCTTCCTTCTGCGTTCATAAGCTATTAAAATATCACTACTCCGACTTTAGTGATTCATGCTGAGATGACAAACTCTTTACCCTGATGTTGTAGGAAAAAAATGAGAGAGCGCAAACGAGATGCCGCCAGCCGTCTAATCAGCCGGATGCCCAATATGATCACGTTCAGTTTTTTTAGTTGTATTCTTACATCCACTATTTATAATACAGGAGCGCTTTCTCAAAAGAAAAATGAATGCACCACGTGCATGCGTATTAATAAAGATAATGAAAGATGAATGATAGACTAGCTCGCCACTCTCCCAGAAAATTAACATAGATAAGCTCTCTGCTACGGTCCAACGTCATGACAGACTATTATAACATATTTTCAGTTTTATACATTTCAGTTTGTTTTTCTAAGCTTGGAAATTAAATTTTGGATTATATTTATTGGTACAAATCGATGATCATTGCACGTTTGTGTAGAGATTTATGAAGAAATATACTAAATTCGGGATTTTTTTATTAGTGTATACAGATACACATTGCACGTCTGTGTAGAGGTTTATGAAGAAATACATATATACCAACACAAAGAGAGGCTGGACAACAACAAAGATGAAGTTTATTAGCATCAAAGTTTATGGTTGTTCATGACGGGCAACCAAGAACGATACACCGGTTTTTCTGTAGGCGCACAATGATTTTGATACTAACGACCGATCAAAATTAAGAGAAAAACTAGCGCGCTCCAATCATTTCCTAAGGACGCATATGCTATACACTATTTTTCAACATTTTAATAGTTAATCAATGCTTATAAAGAGGATATAGTTAGCATTGTGGGAAATAATTATAGCATCCAAAATAAGAAAAAGTTTCTTTTTTCCTAATATATATTTCGGTCGCAAATATTTTATAGTGTTTAAGTGTCAACTTGATGACCGATATGCCAAATTGCAATATGCGACAACCAAGCTATCTTTTAGTAACACAAATGTGCGGTTCATCCACTAGAAGGAAGTGTCGTAAGAATAAAGAGTGATTATTTTGTGGGAGCACTAATAAATGTTGAAAATGGCTAAGTGTCTTAACTGCAATTAGGTTTTTGGGTTGAGTAGAAAAATATAGGTGATTTACTGACTAATAGAAATGAGAGTGATTGAGAGTGTGTTTTAGCAACATTCGATAAATAAAGATTAATAACTAGAAGATACCACACATGTTATTGCGGGAATGTTCTGAAATATTTCAATGAAGATTGGTTGTATGGAACATGAATATATAGAACTCAAACTAAACATACATATAATTTATTGTGTTTGACTTATTGTATAATATTAATATTAAATAGAATGAAAATTCCCATGCATGTTTGCAAGTTGAGTTTGCTTTTCCTTATGTACGGCTGAAAATATAATGGAAATTCATATGCAATTTTGCATGTTGAGGTGGATTTTCATTATGAGGCAGACCTTATTCCATGCCTATTGTTTGTTGAGGTGGATTGCTTACATATTGAGAAAAGTAGATGAATGGGTCTTAGATGTAGAAGATTACATTGTTATCCATGGACCATTGACAATGGTAAATAGTGTAAGACAAATATCTCAAAAATCTACTACCTTACCAAATTTGACATAACGAATACACAAAAATATAGATAATAACATAGAACAAATCTAGGTCGCCGCGCAAATGCGCGGGTAACACTGCTAGTTTGATATAACCTACAAACCACGACGAGCTATCAAGTCGCAAGTTCTGGCTGACTTCATCGCCGAATGGACCGAAGCCGAACTCCCTAAAGAGTACGGCGCATACTCCAATTGGATCATGCATTTCGACGGCTCCAAAATGTTGGCTGGCTTGGGGGCTGGCGTCGTCTTGACGTCTACGTGCTTCAAATAATGTACACGGACTCCAACAATGCAGCCGAATACGAGGCCCTTCTACATGGCCTCGGATGGCAATCTCCATGGGTATTCAACGCCTAGAGGTGCGCGGGGATTCAAACCTCGCAATATCCCAAGTAAATGGAGACTTTGACGCCAAGGATCCGAAAATGGCAGCCTACCGTAACGCTGTCCTAAAAATGTCAGCCCGGTTCGAAGGACTCGAATTCCACCATGTAGCCCGGGATAATAACCAGGCAGCAGACATGCTGGCACGCATCGGCACAAAACGCGACGCCGTCCCTCCAAACATCTTCCTGGAGCGGCTCTTTAAGCCATCCGTATCATGGGAAGAGGAGTCCGGAAATAACAATCCGGAACCAACTGCATCACCTAATGCAGAACATTCTGACACAATCGGTGGCTCAGCCAATGAAATAACAGATTCAGCCCACGAAATACTGGCAGTAATTGCCCCGTGGATGGAACCATTCCTAGCCTACTTAATCAGGCAGGAACTTCCCGAAGACCAAAATGAGGCCCGCTGCATAGTTCGGCGATCTAAAGCCTACAAGGTCCATGAGGGAGAACTTTATAAGAAAAGCACAACCGGAGTCCTTCAAAGGTGTATCTTCGAAGAGGATGGGCGAAATCTCCTGGCTGAAATTCACGCCGGACTCGGCGGGCACCAGGCTGCCGCTTGGGCCCTTGTAGGCAAGGCCTTCCGTACAGGATTTTATTGGCCGACCGCCCGGGCAGATGCGCAGGACTTAGTCCAACGATGCGTCGGTTGCCAGCTCTTTGCTAATCAGAGCCACATGCCACCCACCGCCCTCAAAACTATACCCATTACTTGGCCGTTCGCGGTCTGGGGGCTTGACATGGTTGGACCCCTTAAAGGGGGAACCCACAAGCACAAATACTTATTGGTCATGATGGACAAATTGACCAAATGGATAGAGGCCAAGCCGGTCAAAACGGAAGAATCCGGACCTGTGATAGACTTCATATCCGGGGTAGTACACTGTTTTGGCGTCCCCCACAGCATCATCACTGATAACGGCACGAATTTCACGGCCGGCAAGGTTAAACTCTGGTGCAAAAACATGGGCATCAAGCTCGACTACGCTTCAGTCTACCACCCTCAAACTAACGGTCAAGTGGAACGAGCAAATGGTCTGATCATGAGCGGCATCAAACCCAGACTAGTGCGGTCCCTCACGGAATCTAACACGCACTGGGTAGAGGAGCTCGACTCCATACTCTGGGGGCTGCGGACCACGCCAAACCGCACAACCGGATTCACACCATTTTTATGGTATACGGCGCTGAGGCAGTTTTGCCTTGCGATATAATTCATGACTCACCTCGCGTGCGCATGTACGAGGAAAGAGAAGCCGAGTTGGATCGGCAGGACAGTTTGGACGCTTTAGAGGAGGAGCGCGACGTGGCAAAATCCCGTTCCGCATTCTATCAACAGCAGGCTCGAAGATATCAAAGCAGAGAAGTACGGGCCAAAACTTACAATGTTGGCGAGCTAGTTCTACGCCTGTCGGACAAGAAAAAGGACAAACTTAAGCCCAAATGGAAGGTCCCTTCATCATCGACCAAGTCCTTACCGGCGGTGCATACCGTATACGCAACACATCTGACAACCGACTCGAGCCAAACCCATGAAACGCAGCCCGTCTCCGAAGATTTTACGCCTAGCGCCGGACTCAGGGTTCGTCTCCTTCCTCCGTCCACCTTTCATGTTTTTAGCTATCTTTGTTTTCCCTCCTTTTTCCTCCCTCTTTCAGTACAAGCCTCTTGAGGGCTGATCTGTGTTTTGTTCGCACTCACTCGATGTGCTACTCGCACTCGTTATACCTGGGGGCTTCTTTAACAGAAGCTTATTTCCATGGGCTTCATGCCCAACACATGTGTCATACTTCCGCATGTACCTTTCGATCACCATTATATGCATCGATATGACTTAAGTTTTGGCCAAGCCGGGTTGCCTGGATCCTGTGCTTACCCCTACGTTCCCGATTGTTCGGCTAGGAGGTAAAGGGAGCACCTCTGCGATTGTTACTGCCGGGTCAGCCGAATGTGTACCTCAGACTGGGTGAAGCCGAAGGCTAGCGTTCTTAAGGGAATATTCGGTCGGTGACCTTGAAAGATGATTTATTACTTACTTATTTATCTGCCGCCAGATGCTTTTTCTGCTATTTTCGCAGTCCGGACATGCACTTTAGGGCATGCCTCCCAGGGAAAGGAACCCTTAACAGAACTATTCTCCCTAGAAGATGTTTCTTACTAACCATGTAATATAACATAGCTAGTTGGGCACTTGTCTGATAAAGCAATTATGACCCCTACGCCTTGTCTCCATGCATGCCCCGGTTCTTTCATAACCGTGAGGGTATTCGGACACACTACGGACTGTCGGGTCCTGAGGTTGAAGCGAAAAGGTCCGCAAAGACAAACGATCTACAATCCGGCTAGAAGGCATTTTACATGTCATTTTAAAAATTACATCGTCAAACTGACTGATTGTACTCCTCTTCAATCCCATCTAACAGGCTGTCTAATTTACAGTCCTGTTGGGAATATTTCGCGGCCAAGTCTACTTGGCCATACATCAGGCTCACTGGGATCTCCTTCCCATCGGGCCCCACAGGTCCGACCTCGGCCATGTGGTTTGGGCCAGCCTTTGGGTACCGCGTCTTCACCATGGCCCAGGCCTCCCTGGCGCCTTGATGGCAGGTCGATATCTTCCACAGGCGGAGACGCCGCCGTACTCCCTGAAGCTTCTCAGCAAGCCCTCCAAGACCCTCGGGTAGGGAGACGGAAGGCCATAAGGCCTGAACGACGCCGCTCATCGCCTGCCGAACACGTTCGTGCAGTTGCAGCAGCCCGGGAAGACGGTCTCCCGTGGAATGAGGCATCTCCTCCGCCGGACGACCCGTGAGCACACCTACAGACACATTTTTGTCAATCGACTTCCTCGCCGAACTCTTCTTTTCAAAAGAGTTTGCTCAAGCACTTACTATAAATGCCGCGACGAAGCCGCCGATTCTCCTTTACGGAGTTAGACAGCTGGACCCAAACACCTTTTAGTTCTTCGCCCAGCTGGGTGTTGGCATCTTGGAGTTTGTTCCTCTCCTGCTGCACCCTCATAAGCACCCTCTCGCCGGCCTTCAACTAGCGCAGCAGCTGTTGCTTGTCCGGATCTAGTCCGGCACCCTCTGCAATATTATTGTCATACTATACACACACGCCGCACTTCATAAACTACTTCTTTTTTCAAAATATGAATTACCAGAGGGGGTCTCAGTGGCTCCCCCGGCAGCAGCTAGTGCGGCCTCAAGTTGGGCCTTGCATTCTTGAAGCTCCTGAGATAGGTGGGTATTCTTCTCAGTAAGATCCTGCATAACAAATGATCCTTAAATCAGTTAGTTTAACTATTTTAAGTATCAGGGGCTACTAACATATATACCTATTAAAATTCCTCACCCGTATGTCCTTTACATACTGCCCCGTGGCTCTGGTTAAACCATCTTGAGCAGCACGGAGGTGCGCGTCTCCCGCATTAAAGGCATTTAATGCCTCAGGGGAGAAACACGCGTCACGAAGAACTGTCCGACGGCGCCTGTGATTCATGGCGCTCTCCACCTCAGACCTGGTGGCGGATAACCTGTCGGCATCCTCCGTTGGAGGAGCATCCGGCTCGCGCCTTGCGCTCGCCTCCCCCTCCGGACCAGGCGTTGGAGCCTGGCTGGCGGAGGCTTGGTGGGCACCTTCTCCGGACTCAGTCCGGCGAGCGCTCTTTCTCCTGGAAGAATCATGAGCATTAATATGCCTCCCAGGAGTCTTTCCCTTAAAAGACAAAGGTGCACCATACCTTTGCGGCGACATTTCGATTCACGTCGCACTCCTCTTTCGCCTGCTAGGCCGCACTGACCTCGTTTGGTTAGCCACCGCGGGCTCGGCTTCCCGCTGTGAAGGCACCTCCTGCGAAGCGCCATTGGTGCACGGTGGTCAGGAATAAACACTAAAAAAGTAAAGGTGTCAGGACTTCGGTCGTACTCACCTGGGAAGCCGGATATAAACCGGGGTAGTCGGCCGTAATGGCGACTAAAGCATTGTCTATGCTGAGCTGGTGGAACACCCCGTCAATCAAATCCACCTTTATGTCCGGATCCTCTTCGGAGGCTGGATCAAGGGCTCTTTCCGGATCCTCGGGTTGTGGAGCTGGGCTTTCTATGCGCTCCACATCCCGGCGTAGTTCCTACGTCGAAATCATAAAGTAAGACACTTATCTTTGAAAGCACGGATCAGATATATAAGCGTCCGCTTACCCAGCTCCGAGGGTTATTCATGGAGAATCCGTTCAATGGATTCGTGCGTAGGAAGTCCTCCTCCTCCCCCTTGTACAAGCCGGACAGGATCTTTACCAGATCGGCGGCCGATCCCGGCCCCGTGCGGCCATGACGGGTGGCGTCGTTATCCCCGTTGAAATCCCACATGGGGTGGCCCCTATATTGGAGCGGCTGCACCCCTCGCATAATGCATGCGGCCATGACTCCAATCATGGTTAATCCGGAATGGGCTAGTAACCGTATCCGGCCCATCAGATAGTGGACGCTCCTGTCATCTTCCTGTTGAGGGCTCCGTGGGCGCCAACTCAGGCGTTTCTTCAGAGGAGTGTTGCTAAACTCCGGGAGGCCGATCTGGACTGGATCCGGCAGCGGGGCGTCTTCCATATAGAACCACTCCGAAGGCCAGTCTTCGGACGCCTTCTTCGGGGTTCCGGATAGGTATCCGGTCCCGGCGATGCGCCATATTTTGGCTCCGCCCACTTGATATATCGACCCCCCGTAAGAACGGGGTACGAGGCAAAACAGCCTCTTCCACAGCGCAAAATGGGGCTCAATGACCAAGAACAACTCGCAAAGAGCTACAAATCCCGCGATGTGCAAAATGGAGGCGGGCGTGAGGTGGTGAAGTTGGAGTCCATAAAACTCCAGGAGCCCCTGGAGAAACGGATGTATAGGAAATCCGAGTCCCCTTATTAAGTAGGGGACGAAGCATACCCGCTCTCCTTTGGAGGGATTGGGGACGCTCTCCGCCTGCTTCCCACCCTTGTAGGTGGCCAGTCCAGCTCGAACCGGAACCATAAAGGCCGGGGGAAGGTATCCCTCTGCTTGGAGCGTCACTAACTCGCTATGCGGGAGTGAGCATCTCCTCCAATCTCCTGGCTGAGGACTGGGAGCGCGAGAAGAGGAGCCGCGTCGACTGTCCATGTTGGAATGGATTTCTTGTTAGATGCGCCTCGATGAGTACTTGCGGAAGGAGGATGGTGTGATTTGGATCTGGATCCACGCCTTTCTTATAGGCAGCTTATTCGTGCAGCTAGGGGGTAAAACATGGAGCAACCGGACACTATCCGGCAAACACATGGAGCATGAAGGAGAACCCGCCTTGCAAACGCCGAAGACAACATATGCGCCGTACTCGTCGTCATTGAAGCCTGGTTCGGGGGCTACTGAGGGAGTCCTGGACTAGGGGGTGTCCGGATAGCCGAACTACCATCATCGGCCGGACTCCAAGACTATGAAGATACAAGGTTGAAGACTTCGTCCCGTGTCCGGATGGGACTTTCCTTGGCGTGGAGGGCAAGCTTGGCGATACGGATATGTAGATCTTCTACCATTGTAACTGACTTGTGTAACCCTAGCCCTCTCCGGTGTCTATATAAACCGGATGGCTTTAGTCCGTAGGACGAACAACAATCATACCATAGGCTAGCTTCTAGGGTTTAGCCTCCTTGATCTCGTGGTAGATCTACTCTTGTAACACACATCATCAATATTAATCAAGCAGGACGTAGGGTTTTACCTCCATCAAGAGGGCCCGAACCTGGGTAAAACATCGTGTCCCTTGTCTCCTGTTACCATCCGCCTAAACGCACAGTTCGGGACCCCCTACCCGAGATCCGCCGATTTTGACACCGATACCCCCCTCAAGAACGGCGCCGCCGGCGGCACCTGGAGGGGGGAAACTGCCGCGTCGGGTCTACACGGAGTGGATTTAGCTATGGGTTTGGCCCGGATGTTGCTCCCTGGTGTCCCTCTGGGCCGACCTGACACAACCGGATGGACAGGTCCACTGGTCAAAGCCCGTCCGTGGGAAGTCAAAGGGCTAGATCTCGTGGTCAACCGCTCCAGGGTTAGGCGGGACGGGGGCCCTGGGGGTAGCAATGCCACCGGAGCGTTGTATCGCACCCTCATACATGCGGGGTGGTGTTGTGGCATGTCCAAAGAGGCGGCACGCGTCTCC
>NC_057813.1:660410786-660411533 GCF_018294505.1 Triticum aestivum | reverse complement strand
CGTTGACGACCCCCTCCCCCTTCACTCACCTGACGAACTAAGGTCCAGATCCAGCACGCGATCGAGGGCGGCCATGGCGCTCCCATACCCGCGACCCTGCCACGGCCTTGCGGACGAAGCTGCTCGAATTCGGCGCCTCCCCTCCCCTCCCCTCTGTGTGGTTCCAGGAGAGGAGAGGGCCGAGCGATTTAAAAAAAAATAAAAAATCTATATGAAATAATAATACATAAAAAAGGAAAATTACAACTATAACAAAATTTAAAAATCTATATGAAATAAAAAAGAATAAATATATAACTGTAAGAAAACATTAAAAATTTATATAAAATAAAAAAGGAAAATAAAACTATGCCAACGGCAAAGCCGTCGGTATAGCTGCGGCCATACGGTAGGCGTTACGCGGATCAGTGACGTGGGTAATAAAAAAACAAAAAATAAAAGTATGCCTACGACTAAGCCGTCGGCATAGGTGCCACGTGGCCTCCTCACCTATGCCGATGGCTTAGCCGTCGGCATAGGCTGCCTTATCCACCCGCGGGGCGAACCCCCTCCACTCATTCTCTCCTCCCCCCTGAGCTGCGCCGCCGCCGCATCCCCGACCTGCGCCGCAGCTGACGCATTCTGCGCCCCGCCCGCTCCACCACATCTGCCCCCTCGCCGCTGCCGCACTCCACCTCGCCCACTCCACCCTGCCCCCTCGCCGCACACCCCAACCCTGCCACCACCCTTCCCCGCCTCCACACCTGC
>NC_057813.1:660409560-660410776 GCF_018294505.1 Triticum aestivum | reverse complement strand
GAAGAGGCGGCACGCGTCTCCGGTGCGTGGCCCCCCTCACGGACGGCACCGCCGGCGGCACCTGGAGGGGGGAAACTGCCGCGCCGGGTCTACACGGAGTGGATTTAGCTGTGGGTTTGGCCCGGATGTTGCTCCCCGGTGTCCCCCTGGGCCGACCTGACACAACCGGATGGAGAGGTCCACTGGTCAAAGCCCGTCCGTGGGAAGTCAAAGGGCTATATCTCGTGGTCAACCGCTCCAGGGTTAGGCGGGACGGGGGCCCTGTGGGTAGCAATGCCACCGGAGCGTCGTACCGCGCCCTCATACATGCGGGATGGTGTTGTGGCATGTCCAAAGAGGCGGCACGCGTCTCCAGGGTATTGCTCCCCTCACGAACGGCGATGACACGGTAGTAGACGTTCTGCGGTAACGCTGCGGCGTGAAGGAGGGAAACGGTAGTAGACGGATCAAGCACTCGCATAGTTACTGGATCAGGCACTCGGTAACGGTACCCCTCAGTCAGTTGCTCTCCTATGTATCACCTTTCGCGAGACCATAGAAAATATTTATATCATAAAGAAATGTTGCCCCCCTCAATTTATTTTGAAATATTTTAACACAATGTACATTTTTTGTTAGTACAATTTAGCAAATATTTATATCATATAGAAATGTTGCTGACCATAGAAAAAATTCGGTTCAGAAAAAAATATACGTGATATTTTAGAAAATTGTTGTACAATATAAAAAAGATCATGTAGTTAAAAATAATGTTTCAAACCATTAAAGAAAATGTATGGTACATTTTAAATAATGTTCATGCATGTCAACAATATGTATACCATGTATCATCTTTAATATAATTATATACCATGTATTATTCAAAATAAAATAAAAAATAAAAAAATAAAAATAAAAAATATATGCCTACGGCTAAGCCGTCGGCATGGGTGCCACGTGGCGCCTTCACCTTTGCCGACGGCTTAGCCGTCGGCATATATCGCCTTATCCATATCCCCGCGGGGCACCCCCCGTCCACTCCTTCTCCTCCTCCCGACCCCCCGCGCCTCCCAACCCTCGTCGCCGCTGCCGCGCGCCTCCACACTCGCGCCGCCGCCGCATTCTCCCCCGCCCCCTGCCGCCGCCCACTCTCCTCACCCGCGCCCCCTGCCACCCCCACCCGCGTCGCCGCCGCCCCATCCCACCCCACCTCCCGTCCCCTGCCGCCGCCCCTTCT
>NC_057813.1:660392557-660408796 GCF_018294505.1 Triticum aestivum | reverse complement strand
GGCCCCCTGCTGGTCCGACCGGCCGACCCCCTTTGGACCGCGCCCCTGCTGTGTCCTGGCCTTCCCCGGCCGGCGCAGCTCCGCCCCGGCCCTCCCCTCACCTCCACCGCCGGCCCCTGCCTCCAACTCCACCACCGTGACGCCTCTCTGCCCGGTGAGCTAACACTCCTTTTTTTCATTTTTTTTGCATTATTTAGCTATTGTTGGATGTATGAATGGATGCATGGATGGATGTTGGATGTTGTTAGGTTGCTAGATGGATGAATGTTGTATGTATCTTAGATTGATGGAGGAATCTAGGCAAAAGGAATTATTTTGCTACGGTTAGGTTGCTAAATGGATGAATCTCGGCAAAATGAATTATCATAGTTAAAAAAGCAACTTGAGTCACTTACTTCATAAAATTGTTAACGAAGATTTTATTTTCAGTTTGTGATGTTGTTAAGTAGCTATGTGAGATGTGCTTCAAATTTGGGATACGGTAAGTGGTTATTTCATCATGATGATCTTGCTAAAAAAATTGATGTGTCAATGCTTAATGTGAGGTGATAACCTAAATTGCGATATGATAAGTGCTTCCAAATTTGACAGTTGACAAAATATGATTTTTCTTTAGAGTTTATAGTGTCAATGCTTAATGTGATGTGATGACCTAATTTTTTTTCACTCGGTGTAATTAACAGGATTTGTGGTGTTCCATCTTCGTGGAGTGATCGTCGACGTTGGAGGTGTTGGTCCACGATCGTCCCTCTCCTTTGATCGACTACATCGGAAGGTGAGCAACAATTCCATGACCTCGTCCACTTTTTTTTCCATGTCACTAGATTAAATTTTCACATCAAGTCGCGTAACCTAGGTCTCCCGTCCGAAAGGGTTGCATCGATAAATATGCATTCAATTGCATATTTATCACCGCAGCTCTTTCGGATTATCCAGCGCTTTCCACGGACAGCCCGAGGATGTGTAGATTGGGTACGTTGTTCATGCTCTACCCCGTTCCGAGACAAGATTTCGGCGGCGCCTCTCTGTTGTTCTTCGGATGCACATTCTCTCGGCATTTTGCCGAGACGTGTATTTGGAGAACAGCGGGGAGGTGCTGCCGAAATTTTGTCTCGGAATGGGGTAGAGCATGGACCGTACTCAATCTACACATTCTCGGGTGGGATTCGGACCCATCTTTACCTATTAGAGATGTAGGTGGATTAAATGTCGATTCTCGTCAACCTTGTAAAAAATAAAATATTGATGTGGGTAATTTAAATGAATCCTTAATTTTTTTGTGTGGCTTCCAATAAAGCAGAGATGGCAGATAATCAGTGGATGTATAGTGGGTTTTTCCATCGGAATCAAGTAACAACAGAGTGGGTCGAGAAAACTGATGTGTTTTTCTAAGAGATATTCCGTAGTCCAATGAGGATGGTGCCAGAATGCCCGTGTGCTAAATGTAAGAGACGTATCCGCAGAGATAAGAGTGAGATGACTAAGCACCTTCGCACGAATGGATTTATGCCCAACTTTAATATGCCGATAAACTTTGCCCAGCGGGACCGTGGTAGAGAGGATGTGATACGACAATGCGTCGCTGGTTATGAGGACGATGGGGTTAGAGACTTGCTAGATGATGTCTTTGTTGCACAGCCAACACCTCCTACACATTCAGCGAATGAACCGGAGGAGCCGGAGGAAACCGCAAAGGCCTTCTTGGAAATCTTGGCCTCGTCAAAGAAACCTCTCTATAAGGGTGCCAAGCTATCTGTGCTAGATGCCATCTCGCAACTGATGGCAGTCAAGGCTGAGTACGGCTGTAGCCGAGGTTGCTTCGAAGCATTTCTGGGAGTATGGGCTAACAGCCTGCCTGAGAGCCATGAACTGCCGAAAACCATGTACGGTACGAAGAAAATCATGAAGGCTCTCTCCATGGACTATGAGAAAATACATGTTTGTCCAAAGAATTGCCTTTTTTTTAGGCATGAGTATGCGGATGACAACTACTGTAGGAAGTGCGGTTCCTCTCGGTATATTGAGGTGGTCGATAAGCATGGTCAGAAGCAGCAGCTAAAAATCCCTATGAAGGTTCTTCGGTATCTTGATTTTATAAAAAGACTGCAGCGCCTTTTCATCACCGAGGAGTCTGCCAAAATGATGAAGTGGCACAAGGAAGGGAGAAGGTACAATCCAAAAAAAATTGTACATACATCAGAAGGTGAAGCATGGAAGTCATTCAATATAAAGTACCCGAAGGAAGCAGCCGAGGCTGGGAATGTCAGAATTGCTATAACAGGTGATGGGTTCAATCCATATGGTATGTCGTCTAATCCATACAACTGCTGGCCCGTATTTGTTATTCCGCTCAATCTCCCTCCCGGCGCCATAATGCAACGCAAGACCATGTTCCTGTCGCTTATAATTCCGGGGCCTGAATATCTGGGGAAGAATTTGAGTGTGTTTATGCAGCCGTTGGTGGATGATTTGCACCATTCTTGGTACTTCCCGAGGTTGACATACGACCAGCATCTGCAGAAAAATTTCTTGATGAAAGTTTGGCTACAATATTGCATGCATGACTTTCCCGGCTATGCCCTGTTCTGCGAATGGTGTACAAGTGGAAAGATGCCTTGCCCAGTGTGCATGCAGGCCTTGATTTTCATTTGGCTGAAGAAGGGTGGCAAGTATGTTGCCTTTGACCTGCATCGACAGTTCCTCCCTCCAGACCATCCTGATAAGGAAGACAAGAAGAACTTCACAAAAGGCAAAGTTGTCCATGAAGTAAACGAGATTCCAACATTTTCTGGTGCGGATGTGCTTGCTCAGCTGAAAGCTCCTAAGCCTGCCGGTGAAGGGAAAGGCAAAGGCAAAGGGAAAGGGAAAGGGAAAAAATGTTTTGAAGGATATGCTGAGACACACAACTGGACTCACATTACCCCCTTCACGCAGCTTCCCTATTTTAAGGACCTCAAACTTCCATACAACATCGACGTGATGCACACCGAAAAGAATGTCGCAGAGTCCCTTTTTCACACGATCCTCAACATTCCTGATAAGACAAAGGATAATGTTAATGCTAGAGTCGATCAACAGAATATTTTTGATAGACCACGTCTTCACATGCAACCTCCCACAGGCAGTCGAAAATCTTGGTTCAAGCCAGATACTGACTTCGTACTTAAAAAGGATCATAAGATGGAGGCATTCAAGTGGCTGAAACACGTCGTGAAGTTCACTGATGGTTATGTGTCGAATATAAGTAAGGGGGTCAATCTTTCAACGGGCAGAGTGACCGGGCTCAAGAGTCATGACTATCATGTATGGATTGAGCGGATTATGCCAGTGATGGTTCGGGGCTATGTTCCCGAGCGTGTCTGGCGTGTGCTTGCGGAGTTAAGCCATTTCTTCCGCACGCTTTGTGCTAAAGAAGTATGTCCTGGGAAGATAACAGAAATGCATAAGAAGGCGCCGGAGTTGATATGCAAGCTAGAGAAGATCTTCCCGCCAGGCTTCTTTACTCCAATGACACATCTCATTTTGCACCTTGCGAACGAGGTATTGTTGGGGGGCCATGTGCAGTATCGTTGGCAGTACGGCCCTGAGAGACAAAACAAGCATCTGAGATAGAAATGTGGAAACAAAGCTAAGATTGAAGCTTCCATAGCTGAGGCAGTTATCCTAGAGGAGGTGGCAGACCTCAGGACATCCTACTATCCGGACCATGTTCCCACGTTGCACAATAAGGTGTCTCGATACAATACAAAAGAACCCAATTATAAATCCAAGTTGCCTCTATTCGTCGGGCAAGGTGGCAGGCTGGATGCTCGGCATCTTATGTCATGCCACGAGATGAGTGGGAGGATGTCATGTTCTATATCTTGCACAACATCAAGGAAGTTGAGGATGAGTGGATGAGGTAATACCTTTGCACCATTCTTTTAGTCAATTCATTATGTTCACTTTGCCTAGTTCTTATACCGCTTTTCTTATTGTAGTCGATTCGTTGAGGAAGAGTGGACGGGAATGTTGCCTCCTACTGAAGCGGAGGCACTTGCTCTTCTCCGAAAGAGTGCTGATGGAAGGAAAAATTTTATTGCGTGGTTCATGGAGAAAGTAATATTTCACACTTCCCTATTACCCATTTCACACTTCCAAATTAACTCATGCACCCTATAATTTCAATTAAACTTGTAGGGAAATGATCCGAACGAATCAATGGATGAAGAATTGAGATGGGTTTCCATGGGTTTTGACCCTACCGTCATGACATGCCAAAAGTATGATGTGAATGGGTATCGCTTCCATACAGAGGAGCACTAGAACAGTCGGCCTGATCCCAAAACCATAAATACCGGAGTCTTCACCGAAGGAGATAATAAAGTAGATTACTACGGAAGGGTAGGAAAAATATACGAGCTTACATTCAAACGTGGCCGTAAACACCTAAGTCTCACTTTGTTCAAATGCCGATGGTTCGACCCCAAAAAGGGTCTGAGACATACGCCTTCAGTTGGTTTAGTTGAAGTTAAACCATCAACCATCTCTGCCGGTGCTGATCTCTTTATCGCCGCTACCAAGGCCACACAAGTATATTATCTGCCTTACCCATGCCAGAAAGAGTACCTAAAGGGTTGGGAAGTTGTGTTCAAGGTGTCGCCACATGGTAAGCTACCGGACCCGAACGACGATGATTACTACAACATAAACCCCATGACATACGAGGGAGTGTTCTTTCACGAGGAACATGATGACGTGGTCCGAAACAAGGAGGATGATGACTTGGGTTATGTTGACCTGGACCCAAACGACGACGGCGCACGGATTGATGGTGAGGCAGTTGTGAATCAAAGAGACATAATTATGCTTGAAAAGTTAAATGAAGACGCTGACGCTGACGATGAGGAAGAGCCTCCACCTCCGTTAGACAATGAAGAAGATATGTGGTATAGTGATGATGAGACCGGTCGACAAATAGATTACAATAGTGATGATTCATATGGGTTCTAGAAAATGTATGTTCTTTTAATGATCATTACAATATTATGCTTAATGTGCTCTTCCGTTATTAATGTCTTTCCTATATGCTTGTTTTTTTTATATCCTTACTAATTGTTTATTCTCTTCTCAATGCAGATTTGCTAATCATGGGCAAGTCCAGCGGTGCCGGTTTCCTCAGTAAACTCAAAGGAGGACTTACTCGGAGTGGACGAGCCCACAAGGTTCCCTCCCGACTACGCGAGGATGGCACCTCACAGGGAGGTGGAGGGGTCGGGGGAGGAGACCCTAGAGGAGGAGGGGGTGGGGGGAGAGCCCCTAGAGGACGAGGAGGTGGGGGAGAGGCAACCGGGCCAAAAAACTCCGGGCCGTGTCCGAAATAGGAGGGTCTTCTTCGATGCCCTCCTATGCTGATGCAGCTTCTGAGTTTGAGGAGGAGGAGTATCTTCCTGATGTCGAGGAGGAGGAGGCCGAGGAGGAGAAGGCCGAGGAGGAGGGTGAGGAGGAGGGCGAGGAGGGTGGAGGGGAGGTTGACCCCGAGTTGTGGGGTGACTTGCCACCGGGTGCTCCGCAGGGGTGGCTGCGTGGTAATGCCGGAGTACCTACACCACCTTCTATCGAGGCGCACAAGTGGCTCATTGAACCTGCGGGGATAGAGTAAGTGCATCTCAATCATATTTTCAACACATGACAACATTTTTTTATTGTACACATGGCAACCCTTTGATTCTTTTGCAGTAACTGGATCCTTCATGGAAAGGGCCGTAAACCGAACGGCCTTCTCACTGTCCTGTTGAAGGAGTTTTGGCCTGGCCTATTCTGCCCGCGGCCAGACAGGGACCCGCAGCTGCGTGTTTTAGCCACAAGCTGGGCCCACTATGAGGCTTGCAGCAACGCGGAGTACGGGACGACCGCTAAGGCCGTGATCACCAAATTTTGGGTAAGTTCCCTTTTGAATCACTTGTCTTCAGTTTCGTTCATAGTTTATTATTGAATCACTCAACTCATGCCTTGTTTGCTTCTGGTTTATGCATGATTGCAGCAACTCTATAGAGTTCTTGACGAGCACAAGGCCAGAGCCGGCGTGGTCTTACTTGCGTCTGCAAAGAAGAAAGCTCGTCAGTTGCAGTACGAGGTGCATTGGGTTGCCGTCTCACAGTACTACCACATCTACCTGCAACAAAAGATGACCAAAACTCAAGCAAGGAGGCAAAAAATTACCATGAGCAGGGAGCAGTTCATGATGGTAACTATTACTGACTTTTCATTGTTTTAAGGAGTCAACTATATGTTTCGTGCTCACATGTCATGCTTCCAAAATTTGCATAGGTTGTTCCTTGTTGGTGCTATGGAAGGCATGACGGATGGGCGTGTTTGGTGGATAGGTGGGTCGGCGACGATCCAGAGTTTGCTGCCAAGAGCATCAAGGCCCGGTCTAACCGTGGAAAAGACGGGACACACGGCCAAGGAAACAGGAACCACTGGGGCTTCAAGGCCATGAAGGTATATCTATATGAATGATGCATTTTGGTTCTTCTTTACCGTCATGTTCTTATGTATGGCTAACTTCTGTTTGACGTTGCAGGAGGAAAGTTGCAGAGGCCGCTCTCAGACATGGAGTCATGGATGCTGGCCCGCGAGCGGAGTGATCGCAAGGAGGGCGAGAGTCAGTACTACGGCAACACCGAGCAACACCTGGAGTCTTACACTCAGAACTATCAGAAGTTGCATCCGGATGTTCCCGTTCCTGAGGTCGCCAAGTCTCAGATCGAGGACACGGCGGTGGTGGCCATCCAGGGTAAGTCCCATGGCCGGTATCCGTGTTTCGATGGCTTGATCACTCCGTCGATCTCGTACACACGGCTTCGAGCTACCAACCCGAGCCCGTTAGAGAGTACGGGGCGTTCGCAGCCTCCCTTAGTCCGCCAACGTGCTGTAAGTACTTCCCCTTATCTTCTTTGTCTATCTTTCTCAGTTTATTTTCATCACTGCCCACTTAGAAACAACCTTAGTTTTGTAGGCATATCTGGCCTTTATCGAGCATAGGCATATTGAGGTGAGGGAGTACTTGCAACGAGTGAAGGCAAACGATGATTACAGCCGTCAAGTGATGGCGGTTAGTTTTGCCCTCTTAAACCAAGCTCAAATTTGCACTTTCATTCCTTCTGACTTTCTAGTTTGCTTGTTTAACTAACATCCAGGTTATGTTGGCGTCTTGGACTAACCGCACGGAGCCACCACAAGTTGGACCCCCACCACCACCTGCGGGAGACGCCCCACACATTCTCACGTTCGAGGAATGGCTGGCACTAGGCGGTGATACTCCGGTTAGTACATTTGCCTAACTAATGACAAACTAGTCCTTGTTCATTCAACACTATCATGTCATATTTACCGTTAGAATCTTCTTTCAAACATGTAGGGGACCGATGGCTCGACTCCTGCTCCGTCGACCCCAGTCACTCCGATCTGGCAGAGTGATGGTGGTCGCGGTGGCGGTTTTGGCGGAGGTGGACTTGGCGGTGGCGGTTTTGGCGGAGGTGGACTTGGTGGTGGTGGTGGTTTTGGCGGAGGTGGACTTGGCAGAGGTGATGGTTTTGGCGGAGGTGGACTCGGTGGTGGTGGTGGTTTTGGCGGAGGTGGACTCGATGGTGCTTGATGTCGATGATGATTCCGTGTATGCGGCCGTTGTGCCATGTCTTTCATGTTTCAACTTTTATGATGTTTCATGTCTTGCACTACTCTTATGTTCGTGAACTTTCGCCAGTGATGATCTTTAGATGATGAACTTGACTATGTTTAAATGATGATGATGAACTGTCATATTTCATATTATTCTGCTTTGAAATGCTGTCAAATGAATTGAAAAAGAGAAAACAGGAAAAAAAATATGCCTACGGCAAAGCCGTCGGCATATATACGCTCAGGAGACACCAGGAGGCGCCACGTGGTAGGGCTATGCCTACGGCAAAGCCGTCGGCATAGATTTACATCTATGCCGACGGCTTTGCTGTAGGCATAGCCCTGCCGCCAGGTCAAACCAGGGGCGACACGTGGCAAATGTATGCATACCGCTTGGCCGTCGGCATAGATTAAATCTATGCCGACGGCTTTACCGTAGGCACCTTTGCCACGTGTCTTCTCCTGAGTCGCCAGCGGTTTTGACGGCGCTGTCCATTGCCGTCGGACGAAAAACAACGCCGACGGATAAACTATGCCGACGGCTGCCTCACGGCCGTCGGCATACGCTCCTATGCCGACGGCTATACCACGCCGACGGTCTGACAGAACTACGCTGACGTGATCTACACTGACGGGGCTATGCCGACAGCAGCCGTAGGCATAGATCTATGCCGACGGCATAGGACCTATGCCGATGGCCCTGGGCCGTAGGCATAGCCCGCGAGTCCGGTAGTGGCGCTGGAGATGGGCGCCTGGGCGGTGTGCGTCGGGGTTGGCCTGCTCGCCACCGCCTGCCGGTTCAGCCGGAGGAGGGCCGCGCTCCGGTGATCCCTGCCTGTCAAGAGAGATTTGTTTTTGTTTACTTCAGTTTCAGTTTCACTTGGTCAGAACGTATTCACCAGGATAGGATTTTGCAGTAGCTTCTTCTTCTTCAGTCTAGTGATTTTGTTTCGTGGGAGTTGTCAAAGCTTGTAGCGCGTATGTACATACACTCGGAATCGATCAACCAAGACCTTGCAATCATACCAGTGTATGAACAATCACAACATGCTACATCAAAACTGATGATAAATTGATTCACTCGGTATCGATTCACCACGAAAATCATTGTGTGCACTTCTTTCTCACAGAAAACAAGCTGAAGATATTTTTTGACCCATGTTAAGAGCATCTCCAACGGCCGCACAAAAATTTCGTGCCCAATAAAAGTTATAGCGCATCATTGTAGCACTTTTAATGTGTCGGGACCAACATTGCTTTAGCAGAAGCCCAAAAACGCGCACCCAAAAAGCACACAGTGTAAATTATGAAGCGCACCGCAATCCGGAGCACAAAATATGTTGCGCGCGATAGCGTTTTTCAGCGCGCGCCCAAAAACTTTTAGCGCTACAGTTTCTGCCGGAGCTGTTCGGCGCCAAAAAACGAATTTTTAGTGCGCGGAGCTTTTTTGGGCGCCTATTGGAGATGCTCTAAGCTTTGGGTACAGCAAGAAAGTTTCAGCCTTTGTGTTGGTGATGGACTGTTAATGCAAACGTGATGACGACAGCGAAGGTGGAGCTCGTTGAAAGTGGAGATGGCTGGTTTTTTGCCGACTCCGGCGTTGTGTTGTTGGGTGGCGAACGTGGTGGTGGGGAACTCGGCGCTGTGCCTGTTGCCGCCGCTTCCATGACGGTCGAAGACGCGATGAAAATGGCATGTGGGTCCGCGAGCATCTCCCTGTGGCCGCCGCCCCCGCTTCTCTGAGGGACGATTACCTCGTCGTCATGACCGACGGAAGGAGAGGTCAACAGGTCAGAAGTAGCGGTGGCGCCTCCACGTACGGCGCAACGGAGAGACATGATACGGCGACGCGAGATGATCGTTACGAGCTCTGGCC
Source organism: Triticum aestivum (assembly GCF_018294505.1). Taxonomy (NCBI): domain Eukaryota; kingdom Viridiplantae; phylum Streptophyta; class Magnoliopsida; order Poales; family Poaceae; genus Triticum; species Triticum aestivum. The sequence goes on along the minus strand of NC_057813.1, from coordinate 660,399,258 downwards.
GGCGCGGTGGCAGCGAAGACCCGGAGGGCAAGCATTGCGTCATTGCCGACGCAGTGGGCAAGCGCTTGGCCAAATGGTACACAAACTACGGACTCCCGGTGCCGGCGTCCCTCCTCCGCCGCGAGACAGAGGAGTACGACCGCCGCCATGCGTGGAGCTTTGATGTTGTGAGCTCTTCCGGTGCAGGGAGCTCTTCAGGTGCGCCGCTGCTTCCAGTGAAGAGGGAGCCCGGCGAGCTTCCTCCGCTCTGCGCCGTCAAGAGGGAGCCGGGGTCGGAGTGCCCACGCGGCCACGACATCATCGGCCCGGAGGAATACCTCGTCAGGCCCGATGCGGACATCATTGGCTCGGAGGACTACCTCGTCAGGCCCGATGCGGACGCCTTCGAAGCGGTGCTTGTCGAGCGCACTGCGCGAGCAGGAGGAGGAGGACGCGCATCGTCGATTGGACGAGGAGCTCAGTGACCTCCTCTACGAGCAGTCGCTCGTCGCCACGCGCGAGTTCGACGCCAAGCAGGCTGGATGGCGCCGAGGAGCAAGACATTATGTACATCGATCTAGTCTCCCCCGATGGCGAGTGAGTGCCGCCGCCGCCGCCGCGTCGCCGCCGTACCGAAGAGCTTTGGTGAGATCCGATTTTCGCTTTCGGAATGTATCAATGATCATAATATGAATGTAGTATGTGTTCTTCATTTAGCCCAGGAATGCCTTCCTTCAAAATATATGGTTTCAAGTCAGGCCTTTGTTCCGCCACGGCCGATTTCGGTCTTTAAATCGTGTTTTTCTCGGTCCTTATCCGTGTTTCACGGGTCGCGGCTTTAAGGGGATAGCATATCATTTGAACGCTGCTATACCGTTTTCAAATACGTGCTGAGGTGATTATAGGAATTTAAGGCCGCTTTGGGACATGTGCAAAGTGTCAGGGGTCAAAATCTGAGAAGGGGCCCTCTTATAATAAAAAAGCTAAACACAACATGTCGGTGTGCTAAGAGAGGAATCATTTATCATTGATTGCAATTTTTGTTGATAGCTTATCAAGATGGCCGCTTGATGTTAATTGCGCCAACAATCAACATTATAAACATCCGTAAAGAAGTTTGCATAAACGGTATGGGACTAATCAGTAAGACCTGGGACAAATATTCACCAGCACGGGTAGATGCAGTCGTGTTGGTTGGGCCGGTCAGGCGAGCACGCTGAGCCTTAGCCCAATAACAAGACAGAAAATTACTTGGCTGGCCGTCCGTTCGATTTTTGGTAGCAGTGAACTTAGAGAGCAACTAATTAACGAGCGCTCCTTCGGGAGCCTCGCAACGATCAGCGCTACTTGGCGCGCTCACAGCTATTCGCCATGTGTCATGCTCTGGGCGCTTCCTCCTAATTTTTTTTTACGCATGCGTTTTCGGCTTTTTAAACGGGTTTTTTCGGGGTTTTTTGACGTTTTGGTTTTTTATCGGTCTTCCCTAGCTTTTCGACCCAAAAAATAATTTTGAAAAAAATAACTTTTTTACGAAAAAAATGCATTTTTTTTCGCGAGAGTCACGGTTTTGTTTTCGCGAGAGGCACGATTGTGCTTTCGCGAGAGGCATGGCCGTGCCTCTTGGAAACAAAAAAAAAACATGTTTTCTGTTTTTTTTCTTCCGCGAGAGGCACGGTTTTGCTTCCGCGGGAGGCACGGTTGTGCTTTCGCGAGAGGCACGGGCGTGCCTCTTTTGGAAAGGAAAAAAATGTTTTTTTTCTTTCACGAGAGGCACGATTTTGCTTTCACGAGAGGCACGGTTGTGCTTTCGCGAGAGGCACAGGCGTGCCTCTTTCGGAAATGGAAAAAAACATGTTTTCTATTTTTTTTTCTTTTGCGAGAGGCACGATTTTGCTTTCACAAGAGGCACGGTTGTGCTTTCGCGAGAGGCACGGGCGTGCCTCTTTCGGAAAGGAAAAAAGACGTGTTTTCTGGGTTTTTTTTCTTTCGCGAGAGGCACGGTTTTGCTTCGGCGAGAGGCACGCGCGTGCCTCTTTCGGAAAGGGAAAAAACCCATGTTCCCAGTTCGTTTTTTCGTCGGTTTTTTCGTCCGGTTTTTTCGTGAAAAAAAAGTTCGTCAAAACCTATCAATATGGGATCTAGTTTTGAAGATCTCGATGCGAGGAATCCAACGGCGAAAACGGTTCGAGATTTAGACGCGCGGTTTAAGAGATAAGACGTTTTGAATAAACGGATATACGAAAAAAGGGAAAACTCAAAGGTTGCGACAAGTGGTGCCCATGCAGCGCGCCTATTGTCGCAACCTAGAGAAATTGCAGTGATCTCCGCAAGAAGTACTCCTTAATTAGTGATTTCAGTGAACTTAGTCCAGAATGGATTCAGATGATTGACCAGCTGCCGTATGTTTCTTGGGCGGGCATGCACGCGCAGCATGGCGGTGAGCGAGGTGCTCTTCTTCGTGGGGTTCCAGTCCACCGGCCCGACAGTGGCCTGCGCGATCGGCAACATCGTCCCGGCCCTCACCTTCACCATAGTGCGCGGGCGTGTGGAACCTAGGACTCGGCATCAGGCTGTACTCCGTGCTCTACATGGTAACTACTACGCCGATCATCGTCTCACTCACCAAGTCACTACTCACTACATGGCGGGCGTGTCCACTCCACTACATGGGAGCTGATGTACCACGCTTTCGACACATTCATTGCGTGACCAATGAAATGCAAATCATACGTGCGTGATCGGTTGCGAGTTGCAAGTCATAGCTCATTGCTATCTGAATACAAACCAAGCTAATGCCAAGATCAGAGTACTAAGAGAAGTGTACTTCGATTTTACAAAATAAAAGGCAGTATACTTTACATAGTTTTGGTAGCTTATAGTACTTGAAAAGCTTAGCTGCAAGACATACTTGCGAGTCAGTAATACCAATGTAAGAACATCTCTAGCTGATCCCTCAAAACGGGTCGAGGGAGTTCAACTCCTCACAAATTTTACTCCTCGTGTTATCTGCCGCTTATATTACTCATCGGTGGCTCAGTCTGAGGATAACGCACCCCCTGTCGTGGTTCTAAGCCTGACAGTAGAGTGGGGGTAGGTATGGAGAGGCAAGGTCCTAGCTATGGAGAGGTTGTAAGCACAAAGGATGTACGAGTTCAGGCCCTTCTCGGAGGAAGTAACAGCCCTACGTCTCGGAGCCCGGAGGCGGTCGAGTGGATTATGAGTATATGAGTTACAAGGTGCCGAACCCTTCTGCCTGTGGAGGGGGGTGGCTTATATAGAGTGCGCCAGGACCCCAGCCAGCCCAAGTAAGAGAGGGTTTAAGGTGAGTTAAGTCTGGGGCGTTACTGGTAACGCCCCACATAAGGTGCCTTTACTATCATAAAGTCTACTTGATTACTGGCCGTTGCAGTGCAGTGTGCCTCTTGACCTTCTGGTGGTCGAGTGAGTCTTCGTGGTCGAGTCCTTCAAGTCAGTCGAGTGTGTCCCTCATTGGTCGACTGGAAGGTGACTTCTTCTAAGGGTGTCCTTGGGTAAGGTACTTAGATCAGGTCCATGACCCTACCCTAGGTACATAACCCCATCATTAGCCCCCGAATGGATTGAGGCTTCGAGTGAGGAAGGAGTTGATGTCGTTTCCGATTAACCTTTGTGCCCTGGTCGTGAGTTGTCCTGGACCAAAGAATCTCTTCGTCGACAGGGAGCAATTTGCCTTCAGTCGACTCGATCCATTCTATTTTTGCGTCGAGTGATCTTTCGGGCTTCGACGATCTCCGAGCGACAGATCGCCGGAAACACCGCGTCTGACAGACTGATTTGTTGTTCGCGGATTCCGCGGGATGCGAAATTTGGGGACGCGCGCGAAGCGGGGCGGACCGCGGCGTTCGGATGGAACGGGGCATAGACGCCTCGATCTCCGCGCCGCCTTTTTCGCCACGTATCCCGTCTGCATAACTGTTCCCAGATATGATTAGATCGACGGGCCCACCTGTCATCCACTCAGAAGGGACCTTATAAATGTGCCCGGCGAGGATTTCTGTGCTGCGCCTCAGCATTCTCTCCCTCTCTCTGCTTCCTTCTTCTCCGCCCAGCGTGCTCGCTCTCGCCCCCGCACCACTTCCCTTCGCGCATCTCGCCGGCGACCATGGCCAAGGAGAAGACGGCGGCGCTGGAGCGCGCAAAGAAGGCGTCGGCGTCGGAGAAGGCGAAGGGGAGATCCACCAGCCGCGGAGGGTCCTCGTCCAGATCCCGTCTGCCGAAGGGCTGGGTCCAAGGAGACTGGATCCAGTCGACCATCACAGAGAAGGACCTCCTCGACATGGCCAACGAGGGCTTGATCCCTCACGGAGCTGCGAGGCTTCCGGGGAAGGAGTGGCAACCTCAGCCAGAAGAGGGTGAGTGTGTGCTTTTGGCCACTCATGTTGATCGTGGGTTTTCCTTGCCGCCGAGTATTTTCTTCCGTGGCTTCTTGAATTTCTTCGGAGCGCAGCTTCACCACTTTACCCCAAACTCCATTGCCTATCTTGCTGCATTCGTGTCCATGTGTGAGGGTTTCTTGGGCTGTCGACCGCACTGGGGTTTGTTCAAACATATATTCACGTGTCACTCTCAGACCGTGAAGAAGGCGAGCCCAGGTGATGAGAGAACCCGAGTCGTCCAAATGTGTGGGGGTCTGGGGATCCAGGTGAGGAATAAGAGCACCTTCCCGCCCATGACCTTTCCTGAGTCCGTCGGAGGCTGGCAGTCGACTTGGTTCTACTGCCAGGACCAGTCGACGCCAGGGCAGTCGAGTGGACTCCCTCCGTTTACCATGGACCGAGTGAACAAGCCCTCCCCTCTGAAGCTGATTCCGGAGGAGAAAGCTGACGTGAAGATGTTGATGGAGCGCGTGGTGCAGTTGGTTCGGGAGGGAGTGACGGGCATGGACCTCCTGGAGGTCTTCCTCAGGCGTCGCATCCAGCCCCTTCAGTTCCGGAGCCACTGCATGTGGTTGTACTGTGGGACCGAAGACGAGACTCGAGTCCATCCAGAAGCAGTCGACGATGCCACTCTGGAAAGATGGATGGTAGCCGTTATCGGAAACAAGGACAACCCACGCGGAGCCAGAAGGATTCCTCCACTCGACCACAACAGCGATCCAAACAAGGTAAATTTGCTCTGCCCTCCACTGCGTTCTTGTCGCATTCATTTCTGTTTATCCTGCCGACTGGTCGACTGATCCTTGTCTTGATATCTGCTAGGCTCTCACCGAGCTGTACTCGATGCCCAATGGGGCACAAATTCCGACTGAGGAGGGTGAGGCGAGCGGGGGTGAGAGCCAGGAAGAGGAGGAGTGGGACTCAGACGTTGCAGGGGATGACGACGACGATGATGATGACGACGGTGATGACGATGACGTTGAAGACGAGGAGGAAGAGGAGGAGGAGGTCGTACCACCACGCTCGGAAAGGCGGTCGAAGCTTGTCCACGACCCTTCAACCGAACGTGGTAAGGGGGTTGCAACCACCACTCAGTCGACCAAGCGCCCTCGGACCGTCTCTCCGGTGCCGACTGAAAAGGCGCCGAAACAGCCCAGGGCGGCCTCGTCGAAGCCGATCAAGCTCCTATCGAAGATGAAGGTGTCCATCCCTACCATATCAGGGTAATCGTGTTGTTTGAATCTTCTCATTTTGTGTGAACTTTGTCTCTGGTCGACGCTGAAGTTAGTCGACTGATCCTTTGGAGTTGCAGTGCTGCTACTTCTGAAACCTCGGCCCGGGCTGATGACCACGAGATGGAGGACGCAGCAACTTCGAACCCAGGTACTGTATTCTTAACGCCGTTCTTAGTCGACTGACTCGCGATCTCTGATCCTGATTCTTCTCCGCAGCTCCACCCAATACTGTTATCAATCTTCCTGATGATGATGACGATGAAGAGCCGCTGAAGCGCAGGAGGAGTCGGAAAGCGTCCGCCAGTAAGGTGCCTCAGGATGTGACGGCGCCTGAGATTCTGACTGTGGAGGAAGAGAACACCACTCGACACACGGTGTCCTTCGCGAATCCACTGACGAGTGCTCAGCAGCCCTCCCTCTTCACGAGGCACCACGTCCCAGAGGACCAAGCTGGCGCAGCGAAGGAGGCGATACGCCAGGCGGGTGTGACGCCCGGATAATTAAGCAACAGTGATCCCTGTTAATGATGCCACGTCACCTTGGTTACTGTGGATAAACTCGCGTTAGTTCGAAACCTAGTTCGGATTTTAAATTTAAAACCGAGGCAAACAATAAAAGTTTTCAAACATTAAAACTAAAATGTTCGGAGTGTGCCAATTAATGCTTAGGTATTTATGGTGAAGAAACCACGCTTCTACAAAATGCCTAAATACTTTAAAATAAATTAAAACAGAAAAGAATAAATAGAAAGAAAAGGAAAGAAATAAAAATACAAATAAAAAGAAAGACCCCACACCCCCGTGCTGGGCCTCAGCCCAGCTGGCCACCCAACCGGGCCGGCCCACCTAACCCCTCCATAACCCCCCACCGACGGAAACCCTAGACCGACCCCCCCACTCCTCTCGCCCCCACGCCTCCCCCCGATCCATCTCGTCTCCCCACCCCGCCCGAGTGGATCTGGATCGGGCAACCGATCCGCCCTGACTCCACCGCCGCACCTCGCCATGGTCGCCGTCGACCTAGCCCCCCATCATCACCGCCCGACCATGACAGCGCTCCGAGCTCCCTCGCC
>NC_057813.1:660388221-660391801 GCF_018294505.1 Triticum aestivum | reverse complement strand
CCGCCTGGACTCCGCTGCGCCAACACGCCACCCCGCCGGACGGCCTCCCGCTCCGCCGGAACTCCCTCGTCGGCCCTCCCCGACCTCCACCGAGCCCGCTGCCTCGAACCCTACGGCCCCGCGGTGAGGCACCGCCCTCTCCCCTCTCTCCTTCAGCCCAACGTGCTTCTTCGCGTGCACCCGTGCCGGCCATGACCTGGCCGAACGCCTCGACGTCCACGCCCGACGCATGGCCGCGCCCCTGCTCCTCTTTGAGCCGCTGCGCCGTTGTGCTGCTCTCCCCTGCGCGCCCGGACGGCTCACTGCCTCGCACGCGCCCCGTCTCGTGCACGCCCACCGTGGCCGCCTCCCCTGCCGCTGCTCTTGCCGCCCTTCCCGTGGCGCCACCCTCCGTTCCCTTGGCTGGCGTCGTGGGCACCGGCGGCCACGTCGGCGGCCTCACCACGCCCGTGGCTGGCGCCCCCCTTTCCTGTGATCTGGGCGCTCGCCTGTTCGGGCTATGCCCACGCCCGCGCCCGTTGACCCGCTAAGGCCTTTGGCCCACTGACAAAGGGGCCCCAGCCCCAGAACAAAAAAAGAAGAAGAAATAATGATAATAATAATAATAATAATAATAATTAATTAACTAAATTAATTGAGTTTAATTAACCCGATCAATTAACTAAACTAATTAACATGTTAGTTTAATTAAACTGTAATTAGATTAACCTAAACCCTAATTAACCTAACAGTATGACGGGTGGGTCCCACGGGACCCACATGTCAGTTTGACCCAGGTCAACCGCACTGTTGCCTGCTGACATCACACATACATCATGCTGACGTCAGCATTTACTATTCTGGATAATGTTGAATTAAGTAAATAATTAAATTCCAGAAATTAATAAAATCTTTAGAAAATCATATTTTTTTAATCCGTAACTCGGATTAAAATATTTTCAACATGAAAGTTGCTCAGAACGACGAGACGATTCCGGATACGCAGTCCGTTCGTCCACCACACCCCCCTAACCTATCGAACCCGCAACTTTCCCCCTCCGGCTCCTCTGCCCGAAAACACGAAACGCCGAGAATACTTTCCCGGATGTTTTCCCCCCCTTCACCGGTATCATCTACTACCGCGTTAGGGCACACCGAACACCGCGTATTGCCTTGTTATATTTTGTGATGCTTTGTTTGCTCTGTATTCATTATTTCTTCCCCCTCTTCTCTCCGGTAGACTACGAGACCGACGCTGCTGCTGACCAGTTCGACTACGGAGTTGACGACCCCTCTCTCTTGCCAGAGCAACCAGGCAAGCCCCCCTCCCCTTGATCACCAGATATCGCCTATTCTACTCTATACTGCTTGCATTAGAGTAGTGTAGCATGTTACTGCTTTCGTTAATCCTATTCTGATGCATAGCCTGACATTGTCGCTACATCTGTTGATACCTTACCTGCAATCCTATATGCTTAGTATAGGATGCTAGTTTATCATCATTGGCCCTACATTCTTGTCAGTCTGCCTTGCTATACTATCGGGCCGTGATCACTTGGGAGGTGATCACGGGTATATACTATACATACATACATACATACTATACAGATGGTGACTAAAGTCGGGTCAGCTCATTGAGTACCCGCAAGTGATTCTGACGAGGGGGCTGAAAGGACAGGTGGCTCCATCCCGGTAGAGGTGGGCCTGGGTTCCCGACGACCCTCGACTGTTACTTTGTGGCGGAGCGACAGGGCAGGTTGAGACCACCTAGGAGACAGGTGGGCCTGGCCCTGTTCGGCGTTCGCGGATACTTAACACGCTTAACGAGATCTTGGTATTTGATCTGAGTCTGGCTACGAGCCTATACGCACTAACCATCTACGTGGGAGTAGTTATGGGTATCCCGACGTCGTGGTATCAGCCGAAGCACTTCAGACGTCAGCGACGGAGCGGCGCGCGCCGGATTGGAACGTAAGCCTGCTCTTGTATTAAGGGGGCTAGTTCTGCTTCCGGCCGCCCTCGCAACGTGCAGGTGTGCTATGGGCGATGGGCCCAGATCCCTGTGCGCTTAGGTTTAGACCGGCGTGCTGGCCTCTCTGTTTTGCCTAGGTGGGGCTGCGACGTGTTGATCTTCCGAGGCCGGGCATGACCCAGGAAAGTGTGTCCGGCCAAATGGGATCAAGCGTGTTGGGCTATGTGGTGCACCCCTGCAGGGAAGTTAATCTATTCGAATAGCCGTGATCTTCGGTAACAGGACGACTTGGAGTTGTACCTTGACCTTATGACAACTAGAACCGGATACTTAATAAAACACAACCTTCCAAGTGCCAGATACAACCCGGTGATCGCTCTCTAACAGGGTGACGAGGGGAGGATCGCCGGGTAGGATTATGCTATGCGATGCTACTTGGAGATGCTACTTGGAGGACTACAATCTACTCTCTTCTATATGCTGCAAGACGAAGGTGACCAGAAGCGTAGTCTTCGACAGGATTAGTTATCCCCCTCTTATTCTGGCATTCTGCAGTTCAGTCCACTGATATGGCCTCCTTACACATATACCCATGCATATGTAGTGTAGTTCCTTGCTTGCGAGTACTTTGGATGAGTACTCACGGTTGCTTTCTCCCCCCCTTTTTCCCCCTTTCCTTCTTTCTGGTTGTCGCAACCAGATGCTGGAGTCCAGGAGCCAGACGTCACCGTCGACGACGACCCCTACTACATTGGAGGTGCCTACTACTACGTGCTGCCCGCTGATGATGACCGGGAGTAGTTTAGGAGGATCCCAGGCAGGAGGCCTGCGCCTCTTTCGATCTGTATCCCAGTTTGTGCTAGCCATCTTATGGCACCCTGTTTAACTTATGTCTGTACTCTGATATTGTTGCTTCCGCTGACTCGTCTATGATCGAGCACTTGTATTCGAGCCCTCGAGGCCCCTGGCTTGTATTATGATGCTTGTATGACTTATTTTATTTGTAGAGTTGTGTTGTGATATCTTCCCATGAGTCCCTGATCTTGATCGTACACATTTGCGTGCATGATTAGTGTACGATTGAATCGGGGGCGTAACAAGTTGGTATCAGAGCCGACTGCCTGTAGGAATCCCCCTTCCAACTCCTTGGCCGAAGTCGAGTCTAGACTTTACAAAACTTTTACTAACATGGCTGTGCGGCCCATGGGCCCACGTCGCCATTGGGTGGTACTAGGATCTTTTACTCCTCGACCTTTACTCTGGGACGCTGATCTCTCCTCTATTCGGGTTAAATGAAGTTTACTAAATCTAACAATAGGATCTCGTTATCACTTTCACCCGGAGAGCCCCTTGTTACTGATGATCGTCTGCTGCACCAGAAGACCCTGAAGATACTCTCCACTGTTAACCCGAGAACTTGTGTTCATCGCGTTTGCAATTCCCCTTCCACCGCAAACCCTTATGGATAACTACTTGCAGTTGTTATTCTTATATTCATCCCCAGTTGGTCTTGTTATTACAAGATAACCTGAAAACTCGTCGTTGTTTCGATAATCCTTTGAGCTTACTGCCTTGCTGTTCTTTGTCACCTGAATACCCCTACGGTTAATTATTGCAATTATCGAGTAT
>NC_057813.1:660384795-660387088 GCF_018294505.1 Triticum aestivum | reverse complement strand
TGACAACGCCCTTCATATTCAATAACCTTGTGAGCCTTTCCTCTGATACATAATGCCTTTGGTAAATTGTATCCTCTGCTTTCTTAACCATGCTCTGTCTTCGAGCTTGAGTTAATTACTTCTAAAGATTCTGGTATATGATTCTAAGATGCCCCGATGGGTTGAACCTATGCCTTCCTTAATGGGTGTGAACTCGAAAGTTTTCACGAGTCGTACTCTTCTGGTATTTTGCCAGATAAAATTTCAAACTACAACTTCATTGAGCGCGAGAAGTGAATGAAAGGTTGTGCATTGGAGAAGTGGGAGTCGACCTTGAACTTTGCGTTCATGCCCATGGACACGATGTACATCCTCTCATCGAAGCTTCTTTTAAAATCAATTATTCCCTTGGTATAAGTTCATCTTATATCTGAGATCTGGCCTTTATGCAATCGTGGTTCTGACCATGTTCTCCTTTAAATATCATGTCCTGTGCAAGTTTAAGCACTTGTCTTCTATAGAGCAATACCCCAGTTCAACTTCTAGTTGAGCTGTCGTCGAGTATTACCACCTGGTATCTCGAGATTATCTTGGAACTGCATAGTTTCTTATGAGTTCTTCATCAAGTACTACATACTCACCGATTACAATTTTTCATGGGCTCGGAGTTATTGAACACTCAAAGACACCGATAACTGAACCGAGTCCGCTCTACGGTTCAACAACTCTTCAGTAAGCTACTATAAGTACGAGTTTGTACCCGATCACGCCATTCCTAGCCTGTTTGGCTATATCATTGTCGTGATGATTTTAACTGTGCTACCCGGTCCTTCTTCTCGGAGCATAATTTTCGACGATGAACTAACCTTACGTCGATCCTCATCGTCTTACCATTTCGCCTTGAACAACAAGCTTGGTTTCGAGTTGTGTCGTACCCTTGGTTCCAATAACCTTTCACTTCATCATTACTTTGACTTGATGTCGTCGCCGATCGATTACATCTTCATGAACTCTCGCGACAAAGGTGTCGTGATCATCAACATTCTGAGCTCATCCAGGATATCAATTGAATTCATGATGAGAAATACCATCCTTGCCCTCGATGAATTGTATTATCATCGACCACTTTATTGCCTAACCACCAACACAAGCTTGTTCATGCTTGGTGTTATACCTTGAGTTCCTTGCTATCCAGCAATTGTTCTTCTTTACCTTGGAGTATTACCATCCTTTATGTTAAGAATGTTCTGAGAATTGTTCCACCTCTTGAGAATTCTTGACATAGAAATACTTCTCACCATCACCATTCTTTCTTGGTCCCCGTGTTAATTCCAACAAGTGAACGGTGTTGTTTGGATTCTTTCCTTCTAGCAACCCTATCTCTTTGAAGTTAATGGTCGAAAGTTCATTCTTAGGCTATTGATTATTGCATCACCATTCTGACATTGGTCGTGCAACCCAACCCATATTTCGGGTGCACCTTTCAACCAATGTTTAATTGTGTATGTTTTCCTCGAGCATACTTCCTTATATCATTTGATCTGACAAATGTTATCTCCTTGTTCACTTAATTGTGGACATCCAACTTTTGGGAATCTCGGTGAATTGCCGTTGAGTTCACCAGACACCTCCTTGTCCTCTCCTTGGGTTAATGATGGACTCTTGATAACGGAAATCACTTCACAGTTCATTTCCCCGAGAATCTTGCAATGTCATCTCGTCAATTTGTGTTGCACCTTTCTTCTCAGGCATCCCGAGTCTGAGTTATCCTGACACCAATCAGATCTGAATCTCGGTCAGATATGATGGTTGGAACATATTTCCAAGAGTTATAAGAATGGTATTTATGTGACCCGGTAAGGTGCTGTCGTGCCTAGCACACCTGGCCGGAGGCCATGTTGTTATAGATTCCTTTCCAACAAGGTTATCCATTCTTCCATGAGGAAACTGTAAGACTTATTCTACAAGTTATTCCTGATGGATCCTTCGTGTTTGCAAAGTCTGATCTTCACCTGAAGACCATGTCAATGCTATCTCGAAGCATGTCTATGGTACTCCGATTTTCAACAAGACCATTTAAAGCCCAATGCTAATTGTTTCTTGCTCAATTACCCAAACACCGTTGTATGGGCAATGTCATGAAAATTCTCTCCCCTACCTAAAGAGTTTTCTACATAATATCCTGTCATGGATATCTTGCTCTGCTTGTCCTTGGGAAGGATATACCCCTGATATACATGTTTAAGCACATTTTCCTTCCCGTTGTTTTGTTCAAACTTTCTTGTAAACTACTTAACCGAGCAGTGGTAATCCC
>NC_057813.1:660383378-660384785 GCF_018294505.1 Triticum aestivum | reverse complement strand
CGGCGGCCACGTCGGCGGCCTCACCACGCCCGTGGCTGGCGCCCCCCTTTCCTGTGATCTGGGCGCTCGCCTGTTCGGGCTATGCCCACGCCCGCGCCCGTTGACCCGCTAAGGCCTTTGGCCCACTGACAAAGGGGCCCCAGCCCCAGAACAAAAAAAGAAGAAGAAATAATGATAATAATAATAATAATAATAATTAATTAATTAACTAAATTAATTGAGTTTAATTAACCCGATCAATTAACTAAACTAATTAACCTGTTAGTTTAATTAAACTGTAATTAGATTAACCTAAACCCTAATTAACCTAACAGTATGACGGGTGGGTCCCACGGGACCCACATGTCAGTTTGACCCAGGTCAACCGCACTGTTGCCTGCTGACATCACACATACGTCATGCTGACGTCAGCATTTACTATTCTGGATAATGTTGAATTAAGTAAATAATTAAATTCCAGAAATTAATAAAATCTTTAGAAAATCATATTTTTTTAATCCGTAACTCGGATTAAAATATTTTCAACATGAAAGTTGCTCAGAACGACGAGACGATTCCGGATACGCAGTCCGTTCGTCCACCACACCCCCCTAACCTATCGAACCCGCAACTTTCCCCCTCCGGCTCCTCTGCCCGAAAACACGAAACGCCGGGAATACTTTCCCGGATGTTTTCCCCCCCTTCACCGGTATCATCTACTACTGCGTTAGGGCACACCGAACACCGCGTATTGCCTTGTTATATTTTGTGATGCTTTGTTTGCTCTGTATTCATTATTTCTTCCCCCTCTTCTCTCCGGTAGACTACGAGACCGACGCTGCTGCTGACCAGTTCGACTACGGAGTTGACGACCCCTCTCTCTTGCCAGAGCAACCAGGCAAGCCCCCCTCCCCTTGATCACCAGATATCGCCTATTCTACTCTATACTGCTTGCATTAGAGTAGTGTAGCATGTTACTGCTTTCGTTAATCCTATTCTGATGCATAGCCTGACATTGTCGCTACATCTGTTGATACCTTACCTGCAATCCTATATGCTTAGTATAGGATGCTAGTTTATCATCATTGGCCCTACATTCTTGTCAGTCTGCCTTGCTATACTATCGGGCCGTGATCACTTGGGAGGTGATCACGGGTATATACTATACATACATACATACATACTATACAGATGGTGACTAAAGTCGGGTCAGCTCATTGAGTACCCGCAAGTGATTCTGACGAGGGGGCTGAAAGGACAGGTGGCTCCATCCCGGTAGAGGTGGGCCTGGGTTCCCGACGACCCTCGACTGTTACTTTGTGGCGGAGCGACAGGGCAGGTTGAGACCACCTAGGAGACAGGTGGGCCTGGCCCTGTTCGGCGTTCGCGGATACTTAACACGCTTAACGAGATCTTGGTATTTGATCT
>NC_057813.1:660381102-660383368 GCF_018294505.1 Triticum aestivum | reverse complement strand
GGGTGCACCTTTCAACCAATGTTTAATTGTGTATGTTTTCCTCGAGCATACTTCCTTATATCATTTGATCTGACAAATGTTATCTCCTTGTTCACTTAATTGTGGACATCCAACTTTTGGGAATCTCGGTGAATTGCCGTTGAGTTCACCAGACACCTCCTTGTCCTCTCCTTGGGTTAATGATGGACTCTTGATAACGGAAATCACTTCACAGTTCATTTCCCCGAGAATCTTGCAATGTCATCTCGTCAATTTGTGTTGCACCTTTCTTCTCAGGCATCCCGAGTCTGAGTTATCCTGACACCAATCAGATCTGAATCTCGGTCAGATATGATGGTTGGAACATATTTCCAAGAGTTATAAGAATGGTATTTATGTGACCCGGTAAGGTGCTGTCGTGCCTAGCACACCTGGCCGGAGGCCATGTTGTTATAGATTCCTTTCCAACAAGGTTATCCATTCTTCCATGAGGAAACTGTAAGACTTATTCTACAAGTTATTCCTGATGGATCCTTCGTGTTTGCAAAGTCTGATCTTCACCTGAAGACCATGTCAATGCTATCTCGAAGCATGTCTATGGTACTCCGATTTTCAACAAGACCATTTAAAGCCCAATGCTAATTGTTTCTTGCTCAATTACCCAAACACCGTTGTATGGGCAATGTCATGAAAATTCTCTCCCCTACCTAAAGAGTTTTCTACATAATATCCTGTCATGGATATCTTGCTCTGCTTGTCCTTGGGAAGGATATACCCCTGATATACATGTTTAAGCACATTTTCCTTCCCGTTGTTTTGTTCAAACTTTCTTGTAAACTACTTAACCGAGCAGTGGTAATCCCCTACTTAGGTAAACACCTCGGTGTACCTTCCTGTCTGGTGTAACCCTATTTCTACTGTTGATGACTTCCGGTAACCGCCGATGGACGAGAACTTTGCCTATTGGTCCGCCTCGTTCAACGAGCAGGAAGGTGGTTCTCTTCGTCCCTCGCCCTTGGTACCAACGTTGTTGCCGACATAACTGACATGGTACTCTCTGACATGCCTTGCTATCATGACCGCGAAAGATGTCACTGCTCCTATTAGAAATAATAATAATAAAAAAACCACATGGTGGGCCCATAACCCACAGTCCCACAGGATCGAAACCTGACTGTCCTGTACACCCCTATTCCCAAAGTTATTCCTCGCGCGTGGACTCGTATGTAATTCACGGGCCACTGTCCTAGTGATCTATTCTGGTATCAGACGCAATACTTACTCTCGCTACTCTGAACCCCTTTCTCACTCCGGTTCAGACTTCGAGCAACTATATATCCGCTTGGAACCTCTTATTCTATCTTCGTACCTTACTCTCGATGTATTTTATATGTTCAACTCGAGATATAATCTTATGCTCGTTCATGGGTAAACCCAGATTGTTTTCCCTCATAAGCATTATGTCGTTTTCGATCTACCCCGTTACCTATTCGTAAATACGATAAAGATCCCGAAGAAAAGATGCCGACTTCATCATAAGGACCTGAAGCAGAGAAATGAAAACATCAATGTATTGGACCGGTTCTCTTCGAGAAGAGCAAGCCAGAATGAGAAGACCCGCTAGATTCGTAACCGAACCTTCCCCCCCTTTTACTACCTCTTAAATCTCGGGACGAGATTTCTTGTAGTGGAGGAGATTTGTGACACCCGGATAATTAAGCAACAGTGATCCCTGTTAATGATGCCACGTCACCTTGGTTACTGTGGATAAACTCGCGTTAGTTCGAAACCTAGTTCGGATTTTAAATTTAAAACCGAGGCAAACAATAAAAGTTTTCAAACATTAAAACTAAAATGTTCGGAGTGTGCCAATTAATGCTTAGGTATTTATGGTGAAGAAACCACGCTTCTACAAAATGCCTAAATACTTTAAAATAAATTAAAACAGAAAAGAATAAATAGAAAGAAAAGGAAAGAAATAAAAATACAAATAAAAAGAAAGACCCCACACCCCCGTGCTGGGCCTCAGCCCAGCTGGCCACCCAACCGGGCCGGCCCACCTAACCCCTCCATAACCCCCCACCGACGGAAACCCTAGACCGACCCCCCCACTCCTCTCGCCCCCACGCCTCCCCCCGATCCATCTCGTCTCCCCACCCCGCCCGAGTGGATCTGGATCGGGCAACCGATCCGCCCTGACTCCACCGCCGCACCTCGCCATGGTCGCCGTCGACCTAGCCCCCCATCATCACCGCCCGACCATGACAGCGCTCCGAGCTCCCTCGCC
>NC_057813.1:660368247-660378997 GCF_018294505.1 Triticum aestivum | reverse complement strand
AGTCTGGCTACGAGCCTATACGCACTAACCATCTACGTGGGAGTAGTTATGGGTATCCCGACGTCGTGGTATCAGCCGAAGCACTTCAGACGTCAGCGACGGAGCGGCGCGCGCCGGATTGGAACGTAAGCCTGCTCTTGTATTAAGGGGGCTAGTTCTGCTTCCGGCCGCCCTCGCAACGTGCAGGTGTGCTATGGGCGATGGGCCCAGATCCCTGTGCGCTTAGGTTTAGACCGGCGTGCTGGCCTCTCTGTTTTGCCTAGGTGGGGCTGCGACGTGTTGATCTTCCGAGGCCGGGCATGACCCAGGAAAGTGTGTCCGGCCAAATGGGATCAAGCGTGTTGGGCTATGTGGTGCACCCCTGCAGGGAAGTTAATCTATTCGAATAGCCGTGATCTTCGGTAACAGGACGACTTGGAGTTGTACCTTGACCTTATGACAACTAGAACCGGATACTTAATAAAACACACCCTTCCAAGTGCCAGATACAACCCGGTGATCGCTCTCTAACAGGGTGACGAGGGGAGGATCGCCGGGTAGGATTATGCTATGCGATGCTACTTGGAGATGCTACTTGGAGGACTACAATCTACTCTCTTCTATATGCTGCAAGACGAAGGTGACCAGAAGCGTAGTCTTCGACAGGATTAGTTATCCCCCTCTTATTCTGGCATTCTGCAGTTCAGTCCACTGATATGGCCTCCTTACACATATACCCATGCATATGTAGTGTAGTTCCTTGCTTGCGAGTACTTTGGATGAGTACTCGCGGTTGCTTTCTCCCCCCCTTTTTCCCCCTTTCCTTCTTTCTGGTTGTCGCAACCAGATGCTGGAGTCCAGGAGCCAGACGTCACCGTCGACGACGACCCCTACTACACTGGAGGTGCCTACTACTACGTGCTGCCCGCTGATGATGACCGGGAGTAGTTTAGGAGGATCCCAGGCAGGAGGCCTGCGCCTCTTTCGATCTGTATCCCAGTTTGTGCTAGCCATCTTATGGCACCCTGTTTAACTTATGTCTGTACTCTGATATTGTTGCTTCCGCTGACTCGTCTATGATCGAGCACTTGTATTCGAGCCCTCGAGGCCCCTGGCTTGTATTATGATGCTTGTATGACTTATTTTATTTGTAGAGTTGTGTTGTGATATCTTCCCGTGAGTCCCTGATCTTGATCGTACACATTTGCGTGCATGATTAGTGTACGATTGAATCGGGGGCGTCACAGCGGGACTCATGATGGAGCAGCTGAAGACCATCCGGGACGCGAGCCAGGCAGCTTATGACGCCAGTTCTGCCCTCCAAAGCAATGTTCAGGTCAGTCGACCACCGTTTGGTCTGTTGGATATGCTGTCAAAAACTTTTCCTTTCCGGAATTTATAGTAGTCACCCAGTGGGTGTTGTCGATTGAGTTCCGTATTAGCGGGGGCACGCTGAGTGCACCCGCTGGGTGTAGTCCCCAAGGCTAAGGTCGACTGCTGGCAGTCGGCCTTAGGCTTTATGATGTCAATTTTTCTGTCAGTCGACTATGTCGACTGGATTTCACAAACCGGTGGGGGCACGCTGAGTGCACCCACTGGGTGTAGTCCCCGAGACTGTGGTCGACTGCTTGCAGTTGATCACAGACTTAGAGAATACATCTTTTTTTTTTGAGGTCGACTGGTCGACTTTGTCTTCAACAGGATTAGTGGGGGCACGCTGAGTGCACCCACTGGGTGTAGTCCCCGAGACTACGGTCGAATGCTTGTATTCGGCTGTAGTCTTAGAAACGTGAGTTTTTCCCTTTTTCACTCGAAAGTGAATTATATTTGACATTTAGTCGATTGGTTCTTCGCAGAACTCTTGTGATCTTGTGGCTCGCTACTCAGAGTTGGAACACAAGCATACTCAAGTCGAGCTGAGCTTGAAGCTGGTTCAGGAGAAGCTGACAAAGGCAAAGGAGGAGACAGAAGGTATGTTTGGTGAGACCTTGACGACTGCTTTTCCCCTTGCTTGTTTCAAAATCTGATCTTGCTGTAACTTGCAGGTAAGGTAAGGGAGGCCCAACAGAAGAAAGACCTTGAGCTAGCTGAGAAGATCAAGCTTGCTGACGAGAAGTTAGCTTCAGTCACCAAGCTCGAACAAGACAATACCAATCTGAAAGCTGCTCTTGGGATTGCCAACAAGGAGGTCAGTCGACTGAAAACCGATAAAGCTGCCCTGACCGACCAAGTCGCCAAATTGACTGGGAAGAAAATTGATCTGGAGGCCTTCCTGAGTGGACTTGCCAAGAAGCTGTTTCTTATGCTTGAAGGTAAACCTCTATGCTTGGCAGACATTTCCAATTGTGATTTTTCCATTCGACCATCTCCTTGACTTAGTGATCACCCTTGCAGAATTTTGTCAAAACTTTGAAGAAGAAACTAGCCGGCTGGAGCCAAACCTCGACCCCGTCAATTCTCCGGTGAACGATGAAGTTGCCATGGATGTTCTCCGACTGGAGTCCCGTGTTGCAGCTGTCGTGGACTATCTCGCAAGGCTGAAGGCCGCCACATCTCGCATCGACTCGATGCTTTGGCCTGAGGAGACACTTCAGAATGACCTTGAATCGCTGATGGCCCGGTTGAACACGATCCCTGGTCGAGTGCAGGAATGGAAGAAGTCCTCGGCTCGGTGTGGTGCAGATGTTGCTCTGTGTCTTGCCCGAGTCCACTGTAAGGATGCACGAGAAGAGAAGCTGGCGGCCCTTCGGGTGGCCAATACCAAGAAGCACGACTTCAGGTCCTTTATGGAAACTTTCCTTGCAGCTGCCACTCGGATCGCCGACGGAATTGACCTTGATGAATTCGTTGCTCCTTCCAGCCCTCCACAGGAGGGGTAAGAAACTTATTCTGGCTCGACGCTTTTAAATTTGCCTCGGTATGCCGAGTGGAATTGTAACCGATAAACCTTAACAGGCTTAACGCCTGAGCACTCTCGGTTCCTTTAGATATCGATTCAAACTTGAATTTGGTGCTTGAATATGATTGCCTTTGGCTCGAAATGTCTTTTGCAGGTTCAAAGCAAGGCGCCTTTACTGCAATCGACTTATTCTTCAGTCCACTTAGGCGAGCACTGGGCTGCAGCTAAGTCCCCGAGTGAGAGGTTTACTCTTCACTCGGCAGGATTTTGATAACTTAGGCGAGTGCTTCGACTGCAGCTAAGCCTCCGAGTGAGAGGGTTGCTCTACACTCGGTAGGATTTTGATAACTTAGGCGAGTGCTTGGACTGCAGCTAAGCCTCCGAGTGAGAGGGTTGCTCTACACTCGGTAGGATTTTGATAACTTAGGCGAGTGCTTGGACTGCAGCTAAGCCTCCGAGTGAGAGGGTTGCTCTACACTCGGTAGGATTTTGATAACTTAGGCGAGTGCTTGGACTGCAGCTAAGCCCCCGAGTGAGAGGGTTGCTCTACACTCGGTAGGATTTTGATAACTTAGGCGAGTGCTTGGACTGCAGCTAAGCCCCCGAGTGAGAGGGTTGCTCTACACTCGGTAGGATTTTGATAACTTAGGCGAGTGCTTGGACTGCAGCTAAGCCCCCGAGTGAGAGGGTTGCTCTACACTCGGTAGGATTTTGATAACTTAGGCGAGTGCTTGGACTGCAGCTAAGCCTCCGAGTGAGAGGGTTGCTCTACACTCGGTAGGATTTTTGTAACTTAGGCGAGCACAGGGCTGCAGCTAAGCCCCCGAGTGAAAGGCTGGCTTACCACTCGGTAGGATTTTGATAACTTAGGCGAAATGGATTTGCAGCTAAGCCTCCGAGTGGGAGTCTGGCTCGCCACTCGGTAGGATTTTGATAACTTAGGCGAAACAGATTCGCAGCTAAGCCTCCGAGTGGGAGTCTGGCTCGCCGCTCGGTAGGATTTTTACAAACTTAGGCGAAACGGATTCGCAGCTAAGTCACCCACTGAGGGGGAATTTTATTGGACAAAAATAAAAAGCGACAGAAATTATGGAGGGACTATGACACTATTATTTTGAGGTCCATGAACTACAGAAGTACTTTATTGCAACTCATCCGAGTGATAAAACTTAAGTGTAAAATGGGCGGAGTAGCTCCGCGTTCCAAGCTCGGGGCTCGTCGATATTATGCTTGACGTTGTAAAGACGGTACGCCCCGTTGTGGAGAACCTTGGTGACGATGAAGGGGCCTTCCCAAGAAGGAGCAAGCTTGTGTGGTTTGTGCTGATCCACTCGGAGAACCAAATCTCCTTCCTGGAAGGCTCGACCTCTCACATTTCTGGCATGGAAACGACGCAAATCTTGTTGGTAGATGGTCGACCGGATCAGAGCCATCTCCCTTTCTTCCTCTAAAAGGTCGAATGCGTCTTGCCGCGCTTGTTCAGCCTCTGCTTCGTTGTAGATTTCAACTCAAGGAGCATTGTGGAGAAGATCACTCGGCAAGACTGCTTCAGCTCCGTGGACCAAGAAGAATGGAGTTCTTCCGGTCGACCGATTAGGTGTGGTCCGCAGTCCCCAGAGTACTGAGGGAAGTTCGTCGACCCAAGCTCCAGACGCGTGTTTGAGATCACGCATCAGTCGAGGCTTCAATCCCTTAAGAATCAGTCCATTAGCTCGCTCTGCTTGTCCATTCGACTGCGGATGGGCGACTGAAGCGTAGTCGACCCGTGTGCCCTGGGAGTTGCAGAAAGCTCTGAATTCCTCTGAGTCAAAGTTCGACCCATTATCCATAATGATGCTGTGTGGGACTCCATATCTGAATATTAGTTCCCTGATGAAGCTAACAGCAGTACCGGTGTCAAGGCTCTTGATTGGTTTAGCCTCGATCCACTTGGTGAACTTGTCGACTGCCACCAGTACATGCGTGAAGCCACTTCGTCCTGTTCTCAAAGGACCGACCATGTCCAATCCCCATACTGCGAAAGGCCAGACGAGTGGAATGGTCTTCAGAGCCGACGCAGGCTTGTGTGACATATTCGAGTAGAATTGACATCCCTCGCACTTATCCACTATCTCTTTTGCCATCTCATTCGCCTTTGGCCAGTAAAATCCGGCTCGGTATGCTTTGGCCACGATGGTCCGAGAGGACGCATGATGACCACAGGTCCCCGAGTGAATATCATTGAGGATGAGTCGACCTTCTTCTGGTGTTATGCACTTCTGACCAACTCCAGTCGCGCTTTCTCTGTATAATTGTCCTTTGATTACGGTAAAGGCCTTAGATCGACGGACGATCTGTCGAGCCTCTTCCTCATCCTCCGAGAGCTCTTTCCTCAGGATATATGCGACATACGGAATCGTCCAGTCCGGAATGACCACCAAAACCTCCATGATCAAGTCGACCACCGCTGGGACTTCAACTTCAGTCGGATCTGTGGCACTCTTGGGCTGTGGAGTTTCTTCGGTGAAAGGATCTTCTTTGACTGACGGAGTGTGTATATGCTCCAAGAACACACCACTCGGGATGGCTTCTCTCTTGGAACCTATCTTTGCTAGATCATCAGCTGCTTGATTTTTCAGTCGGGGTATATGATGGAGCTCCAACCCCTCGAACTTCTTTTCCAGCTTCCTCACTGCACTGCAGTATCCAGTCATGGCTGGGCTTCTCACGTCCCACTCTTTCATCACCTGATTGACCACTAAATCCAAGTCGCCATAGACCATCAGGCGACGGACGCCGAGTGAAATGGCCATGCACAACCCATATAAGAGGGCTTCATATTCTGCCTCATTGTTGGAGGAATCAAAGTGAATCTGGAGCACATATCTGAGCTTATCTCCTCTGGGGGAAACCAGGACAACCCCAGCACCGGAACCATTCAACATCTTAGAGCCATCAAAAAACATGGTCCAATGCTCCGAGTGAACTTTAGTCGGCTGCTGCTGTTCAATCCACTCGGCAAGGAAATCTGCTATTGCCTGGGACTTAATGGCTTTCTTTGACTCAAACTTGATATCAAGGGGAAGAAGTTCAATCGCCCATTTGGCCACTCGACCAGTTGCATCTCTGTTGTGCAAAATCTCTGATAGTGGAGCGTCGCTGACGACTGTGATGGAATGATCAGAGAAATAATGAGAAACCTTCTTTGTGGTCATGTATATTCCATACACAAGCTTCTGATAATGAGGATATCTCTGCTTGGATGGAGTCAAGACTTCAGACAAATAATACACTGGGCGCTGAACTTTGAGAGCTTTTCCTTCTTCTTCCCGCTCGACCGTTAGCACAGTACTGGACTTGTCCTGTGGCTGCGATATAGAGCAACAGAGGCTCTTTGCTGATTGGAGCAGCAAGCACCGGTTGGGTGGAGAGCAGAGCTTTTAGCTCGGCAAACGTTGCATCAGCTTCTGGAGTCCACTCGAACTTGTCTGTCTTCTTCATCAGTCGGTAAAGAGGTAATGCCTTTTCACCGAGTCGTGAGATGAATCGACTTAATGCGGCCAAGCATCCAGTAAGCTTCTGGACATCATGCACTCGCACAGGGCGTTTCATTCGGAGAATAGTGCCAATCTTCTCTGGGTTAGCGTCGATTCCCCGTTCGGAAACGAGAAAACCGAGTAACTTGCCACCAGGAACTCCAAATGTGCACTTTGATGGATTGAGCTTGATATCATACCTTCTGAGGTTGGCAAATGTTTCGGCAAGGTCAGCGAGCAGGTCGGAACCTTTCCGCGACTTGACAACGATATCATCCATATAAGCTTCCACATTCCGACTGATTTAAGTGAGTAGACACTTCTGAATCATTCGCATAAATGTGGCTCCGGCATTCTTGAGGCCGAACGGCATGGTGATATAGCAGAAGCACCCGAATGGAGTGATGAAAGCTGTTTTTACCTCGTCGGGCCCGTACAGACGGATCTGGTGGTACCCGGAGTAGGCATCTAAAAAAGATAACCTCTCACATCCCGCGGTCGAGTCAACAATTTGATCTATGCGAGGGAGACGAAAATGATCTTTCGGGCAGGCCCGGTTGATGTGCTTGAAATCAATGCACATTCGGAGCGACTTGTCCTTCTTAGGAACCATGACGACATTAGCGAGCCACTCGGAGTGGTATATCTCTCGGATAAATCCTGCCGCCAACAGTCGAGCCACTTCTTCGCCAATGGCTTTTCTCTTCTGGACGGCGGACCGCCGAAGATGCTCTTTGACTGGTTTTGCAGATGAGTCGACTCTTAGGCGATGCTCAGCCAGTCCCCTGGGAACACCTGGCATGTCAGCGGGCTTCCATGCAAAAATGTCCCAGTTCTCACGGAGGAACAGGATGAGCGCTTCTTCCTATTTTGGGTCGAGTGTCGTGGAGATGCGGGTCGGAGCTGCTTCGGGGTCGGTCGGGTGAACGTGAACAGGCTTCGTCTCACCGGACGACTGGAATGCAGACTCTGTGGCGGGCTTCTTGGATCGCAGCAAGTCACTCGGATCTGCGTTTTGCTTGTATTCTTCGAACTCGACTGCCGTCACCTGGGAATCGGCAATCTTGGAGCCCTTCTGAAAGCACTCTTCTGCCTTTTTCCTATCACCGGTGACAGTGATCACTCCTTTGGGACCGGGCATCTTCAATTTGAGGTATACGTAGCATGGTCGAGCCATGAATCGCGCGTAAGCTGGTCTCCCCAAAATGGCATGATATGCACTTTGAAAATCCACGACCTCAAACGTCAACTTTTCTTTGCGAAAATGCTTTGAATCGCCAAACACCACGTCCAAAGCTATCTGGCCGAGTGACTCGGCCTTCTTCCCTGGTATAACTCCATGAAAGCTCATGTTACTAGTGCTCAGTCGGGACATCGGAATGCCCATACCTTTCAATGTGTCTGCATACAATAAGTTCAGCCCACTTCCACCATCCATCAGCACCTTTGTCAGTCGAGTGCCTTCGACAACTGGATCGACCACCAAAGCTTGCCTCCCAGGGGTGGCAATATGAGTCGGGTGATCAGATTGGTCGAATGTGATGGGTGTTTGAGACCACTTCAGATAATTTGCTTTTGCGGGGGCAACCATGTTCACCTCTCGGTTAATCACTTTCAGTCGACTTCTGCTTTCCACATCCGCAAAGATCATCAGAGTGGAGTTGATATGCGGATATCCTTCCTCACTGTCCTCCTTGTCTTCGGCCTTGTCCGACTCCTTCTCCTTGTCCTTAGACTGTTTTCCCTGAAACTGCTGGATCAGGAGTCGACATTGGCGAGTGGTGTGCTTCGGGTAAATGATATTCCCCTCTTCGTCTTTCTTCATGTGAATGTGACATGGCATATCCATCACGTCGTTCCCTTCTTTATCCTTTACCTTCTTGGGGTTCCAGGATCCTTTTGGTTTCCCCTTAAACTTTCCTTGAGTCACGGCCAGAGCCTCTTCAGGAGCTGCCGGTTCAGCCTTCCGCTTCTGTTTCCGACTGGTGTTTCCTTTTTCCGACTGACTCGGCTTGTGCTTGCCGCTTCGGAGTCGGTCTTCTTCTTCGCCGTTGGCGTACTTGGTAGCAATCTCCATCATCCGACTCAAGGTCATGTCACCGGTTCGACCAAACTTCAAACTCAGTTCTCTGTTCTTGACACCATCTTTGAAGGCGCAGACTGCCTGATGATCAGACACATTCTCCACAGTGTGGTGCAAAGTGATCCACCTCTGAATATACACTCTGAGAGTCTCATTAGTTTTCTGCACGCAGACTTGCAACTCTGTCAATCCAGCTGGTCGCTTGCAAGTTCCTTCAAACGTTCTGATGAACACTCGGGACAGATCTTCCCAAGTGTAAATGCTGCTAGGAGGTAATTGAGTCAACCATGCCCTGGCAGAACCTTCCAGCATGAGGGGCAAGTGCTTCATGGCCACTTCGTCGTTCCCACCACCAATCTGAACTGCCACTCGGTAGTCTTCAAGCCAAGTTTCAGGCTTTGACTCACCAGTGAACTTGCTGACTCCTGTTGCCAACCTGAAATTGGGAGGGATAACTGCGGCTCTGATAGTCCTGCTGAAACATTCAGGGCCAGAAACATGCACTCGACTGCTTGTGGGTACATCTCTGTCGAGTGCACCTCGATGGGCTCTGTTCCGATCGACCAACCCTTGCACGATAATGGATCGCGCGTCGAAGCCTGGTTCTCTGGGGTCGACTGGAACCCTACGCCCTGTACTGTACTGACGCCTATCATCTGGCTGCCGAGGAGCGTAAGACCCACCCCTCGGAGGGGAATAGGGCACTCGACGCCTGTCATCTCGGTCGAGTCTGTCGTCATATTGATCTCGCCGATTCCCGCGCCCTTCGCGCCGCGGAGGCGATCTGGGGCTGTGCGCCGACTGAACCGTATTCATAGTGACGGATCGACTGTGAATTCTGTTGCACGACTGAGACATGGCTGAATTCTGATCTCCTGCTGCCCGGAGTAGATCCCTGATCTGCAGCAAACCTCTGCCAGCTTCCGACTGTGAAGGCTGGATGGACTCTGCTATACGGGTCGCAGCTGCTAAATTCTGAATTGGGGTTCGATATACCTGAGTCGGCGGGAAGAGTTGACGTCGACTGGTGTCGGGAACTCGTTGCCGCGCGCGCTCGTCGAGTGCTCGCTGAAGGTTCTCCAGTCGAGTGCGCTCGGCCAAATTGGCCAGACGCGCCTCCTCCAAGGCACGAGCCTCGGGGGTTTCTCCTGCGATGGGAATACGCAGGGGATCCTCGTTCCTGCGGCGAAGTTCCTCTCTTTGCAGAGAGTCGAGTGGCTCGGGCTGGTACTCTTCGTAGCCTCGTGTAGGGTCGCCGCCGTCACCTGCTCCACCACCACGGGCGAAGCCAGGGGGACTGTGGGGCCCGTCGACCATCAAGATTTCCGCCGCTGGATCACTGCTACCGCACTCGGATGCAGTCTCTACGGAGCCAGTCGACTGATCGAACAAGCCGTAGAGAGGTTCGTCGGGCTCGATTGCCGCAACTTGGGTGGTGGCCGATTGGCGAGCCACCGCGTGCCTCACCCATCGCTGAAGCCTCGACCGGCCTGAGCGCTTGCGCTGGCGGGAGACCGGGAGGGTGGACGATAAAGGAGCCGACCGATACTGGATCGACGGTTGCCGCAGCAGAACGCCACGGACACATGCGCGAAAATGCGTCGCACCGCGGACGGGGAGCGCATCCACGTCGAGTGGAGCCTCCTGGAGCCATGCGGAGTCGTCGGCGATGAAGGTGAGAGTGCCGAGACGGATCTCTTGACTCCCGACCAAAACTCCAGCAGACACCATGATGAAAGTACTCGGAAGAATTGCAACTTCTCCACAAAATCGCTAAAACACCCGCCCCACGGTGGGCGCCAACTGTCGTGGTTCTAAGCCTGACAATAGAGTGGGGGTAGGTATGGAGAGGCAAGGTCCTAGCTATGGAGAGGTTGTAAGCACAAAGGATGTACGAGTTCAGGCCCTTCTCGGAGGAAGTAACAGCCCTACGTCTCGGAGCCCGGAGGCGGTCGAGTGAATTATGAGTATATGAGTTACAAGGTGCCGAACCCTTCTGCCTTGCCTGTGGAGAGGGGTGGCTTATATAGAGTGCGCCAGGACCCCAGCCAGCCCACGTAGGAGAGGGTTTAAGGTGAGTTAAGTAACGCCCCACATAAGGTGCCTTTACTATCATAAAGTCTACTTGATTACTGGCCGTTGCAGTGCAGTGTGCCTCTTGACCTTCTGGTGGTCGAGTGAGTCTTCGTGGTCGAGTCCTTCAAGTCAGTCGAGTGTGTCCCTCGTTGGTCGACTGGAAGGCGACTTCTTCTAAGGGTGTCCTTGGGTAAGGTA
>NC_057813.1:660365902-660367635 GCF_018294505.1 Triticum aestivum | reverse complement strand
GGTATCGTCCAAATCCACCCCACACCCCCCTCTGGCACATATATTCGACCGGTGTCGCCCCAGACCACCTTGAAATGGTGGGATCTAGCCGTCAGACGTTGTTGCAACCGATTTAAAGCACGGATCCGTGTTGCGACACACAGCCAACCCGAGCACGAGGCGGTGCGCCACCCTCCTGCTCTTTCACTAACCTGTGCCGGCGCCACCGCCGAAGAGGAAGTACCACGGGTCCACGGCGTGCAGTTGTAGCGGTGGGGGCATCGGTTTTCGAAAATAAAGGATTGCTCCTTCCATAAAATACACCTTGGACTCCTCGTAAAAAAAAGAGTACACCTTGGACTGCCCTAATCCGTAGCTTTTTCCTAACTCTAGAATTACTCGTTTCGACGGTCACGTCCGGATAAGTATTGTGCTCGAATTTTATTCCGTGGCCGTGTCTAAGTCGGAAAACTGATCTCTGCTAATCTGTACACAGGTACGAGATCTGTATATACACATGCTACTAACGATCTCTC
Organism: Triticum aestivum; assembly: GCF_018294505.1. Lineage (NCBI taxonomy): Eukaryota > Viridiplantae > Streptophyta > Magnoliopsida > Poales > Poaceae > Triticum > Triticum aestivum. The sequence goes on along the minus strand of NC_057813.1, from coordinate 660,367,120 downwards.
CCGATTTGTACGCACCGCGCGCGATCGATCGATCGATCCATGGCTTCGCCGCCGCAGCCAGCAGAACGCCGCGCCCGAGCACCTGCGCCTGCAGCGGAGTCCGTCGACATCCTTAGGAAGATATTCCTCCTCCTCGACTCCCCCGCCGACCTCGCACGGGCCTGCGCGGCGAGCCCCAGTTTCCGCCGCGTCATCACCGACCCGGGCTTCCTCCGACAATCCCGCGCCCTCCACCCGCCGCCCCTCCTCGGCATCTGCTGCAACCACGCCTTCCTACCTGCCGAGCCGCCGCATCCCTCCGCCTCCGTGGCCCGCAAGTTCGTCGACGACGCCGGCGGCATCGACTTCACATGCAAATCCTTCCTCCCAGCTGGCCCCGGCCCATGGGTTTTCCGCGAGTCACGCGACGGCCGTGCTCTCCTCACCGGTGAAATCCAGCCGGGAGGCTGCTGCGGAAGCCACAGCTCCTTGTGCAGGCCCCTTGCCGTCTGCGACCCCCTCCACCGCCGGTACGTCGTGCTGCCTGCCATCCCAGAGGACCTAGCCGTGTTGGTCGACCACGGGTCACGCCTCAACGACTTCAAGCCCTTCCTCGCTCCACACGCCCGGGATGAGCCGGATGGGTTCTTCTCTGCTAATCCTCTTAGTGATCCCGATGAGGGCGACGGTGAAAAGGATGCATTAATGCAACCATCATACAGAGTGATGTGCTTGGTGCAGTGTGAAGGCAAGCTGTCCCTCTTCACCTTCTCTTCCAGCGGCGCCGCCGCAGGACGACCATGGCGAGCGGTCAAGTGCGACGACTGGAACGCTTTGGGCCAAGACCCCCACCACCCATACAGCAGGTCGGTCCTACGGCACAACTACGTGCACGGGCGGTTCTATTGGACAATCTACCCCGGGGCCAAGAAGATCCTCGTGATCGACGCACGGTGGAGCACGCCGGAGCTCTCCATCATAGACTCTCCGCCTGATTCCTACTGTTTCGGCAAGACCTTCGTGGAGGCGACAGGCGAACAAGAGCGGCTCTAAGCTTTACATAGTTTTGGTAGCTTATAGTACTTGAAAAGCTTAGCTGCAAGACATACTTGCGAGTCAGTAATACCAATGTAAGAACATCTCTAGCTGATCCCTCAAAACGGGTAGAGGGAGTTCAACTCCTCACAAATTTTACTCCTCGTGTTATCTGCCGCTTATATTACTCGTCTGTGGCTCAGT
>NC_057813.1:660303381-660365738 GCF_018294505.1 Triticum aestivum | reverse complement strand
GCACTGCATTGACGCCGGTACAGTCCAAATCCACCCCACACCCCCCTCTGGCACATATATTCGACCGGTGTCGCCCCAGACTCCCTTGAAATTCTGGCACATATATTTGGCGAGTCCGGTCACGATCTGCAAGCACGACAATAAGCACCAAGTGTTCCACCTCCGCTATGCCGTCCTGCGGGAGGAAGGCTGGGATCAATGGGAATCGGAGGCCATCATCTACCTGCCCTTGCGTTACAAATACTATCGTTCCATTGGGGTGGCCGGGGGTTACCTGCTGCTGGAAGGGACACCGGAAGACTGGGATTCGTACACTGTGTCCAGGCCGTATATGGTGTGCTTCTCGCTTGATCTCCACACGCTGCAGCTTGAGAGATTCTGTGGGAGTAAGTACCCATTTGAATACATCAATTTCTACACTGGGTGCCCACGGTACTTGTCGCCACCAACTGTTTGAAGCCTCGGGGATCTTGTCGTGTGTAGGTTACGAGCGCATGTTGATCTAACATTACTAATATGTATATGGATGCTGCAAGATATATGGTGCATGTGTTGTTTTTGAAGTGTGTCATGTCATTGAGTTCAAATTAAGAACACAAGGCCCCCGTGTCATTCTGGTGAGGGCTTGACACCAGTGTCGACCCAAAACATACCACCGCCACCCCTCGTCCCATGTTCTTTCACCTCACAACCACCTAACCATCAAGCAAAATCTGCATAGACAACGACTACTATGGGCTGTATTTTGCATGGCATTGCTGTATTGGTTATAGTAATTAATATGACATCTATGAGGATTTTCCTACAGAAGTAACTTATGGGCTGAGATTGAGGGCTAGGGCAAAACTCAATGATGGGCCACCGTGAAAATTAGTGGGGTGGGTTAGTAGGGGGAAAGGACACTTAAGTCTGTAAGTCTATGTCCGTAACCATAGAAACTTTGCATTGGTTGCATTGCACCAGTGGGTTCTAGTCACTCTAACTAGAATCTGAAATTTTATGGAGTGTGCCGAGAATGCAATATTACATTGTCCTGAGGTTAGAGCGACTTTAACAAAATAAGTATGTCTTGGGCGCCCCGGAGAGGTCACGTGGAGCCCCTTCTGTCCCGGTTCGTTAGCGCGAACCGGGACTAAAGGTTTTGGGCTTTAGTCCCGGTTCCAGAACCAGGGCTAAAGGGCCTCTCGAACCGGGATAAATGAGTCGTTTTCTACTAGTGCTCCCTCCGTCCCAAAATAAGTATCGCTGATTTAGTGTAACTTGTACTAAATCAATAACACTTATTTTGGGACGGAGGGAATATTTTCCATCGAATAAGGTTGAAAATAGATATGGGAAAACAAAATTGGAGTTAAGCTCGCCAAAATATCACCCCAAAATAGACTTGAAACAAATATATTCAAATCAAATTTCTGCATGCATCTTTTAGAATTGCAAGTTTCAAGCGCACAGATGGCACTACTCTATTGCATTGCAAATTTGTATAGGACAATGAGACTATGAGAGTGTATGGAAACTCACATTCGCATACGTGTTGAGTTCGAATTTTATTTATGGTGTATTTGAATAGGAAGTTCGAGTTTGGAAAGTCGCGTCAGGATACATGTAATATTTAGGAAGAAGATCTTGCGATGCAGGTTTTTGTTTTACCTCTTTAAACTTGACCTAGGAAGTACACACAAGAGAAATCGATCGATGGCTTCGCACCCGCAACCAACCCAGCGCCGCGTGCGGGCATCTGCGCCGGCGGTGGAGTCCGACGACATCCTGAGGCAGATCTTCCTCCTCCTCGACTCCCCGGCTGACCTCGCCCGCGTCTGCGCGGCCAGCCCCGCCTTCCGGCGCGTCATCACCGACCCCAGCTTCCTCAGCTGCTTCCGTGCCCTACACCCGCCACCCATCCTCGGCACTCTCTCCGATGTCTTCCTCCCCGCCGAGCCGCCACATCCATCCGCCGCCGTCGCCCGCGCGCTCCTGGATGAAGGTGCCGCCGACTTCTCATACTCCTTCCCCCCCTCTCCTGGCTCGTGGAAGATCCAGGACATACGTTACGTGATGGCCGCGCCCTCCTCTACGAGCACCCGGAGGAGTGCTGCAAGTACATCTACGATGAGCATGCCTTGCACAGCCGCCTCGCCGTCTGCGACCCCTTGCACCGGCGATACCGCGTGCTGCCTGCCATCGCCGAGGACCTAGCTGCGTTAGTCGTCGTCCCTGAACCGAATGTGATGGACTTTCAGCCCTTTCTCGCTCCGGCCGCCGAGGAGGACGTGCCCTTGGTTGCTCCTCCTCCCGGTGCCAACAACAATGTGTCGGCGCCGCCATTCAGAGTGATGTGCCCGGCGAGGTGCAGCGTAACAGAACTGATCTTCTTGGTCTTCACGTCCTCGCGCGCCGGAGGAGAATGGCACGTTATTAAGTTTGACGAATGGAGCGCTTTGAATGGCGGCCCACACGAAGAATCACTCTTGTGGTTGTCACGAAGCCGCAATTACATGCGCAGACACTTTTGTTGGTTCATCTACCCCGCATATAAGAAGCTGCTCGTCCTTGATGTGCGCCGGACCACGCCGGAGTTCACCTGTATGGACCTCCCGTCTAGGCTCAAGCACGACCATATATCTCAACCAGTCTTCATCGACGCTATAGGGGAGGAAGGGAGGATTGGCATGTTCACCATCGAAAATGACGACAATATTTATGATCTCCAGTACGAAGCCCTGCGAGATGAGAATAGTGAGGAATCGGGGCCAGGGGTGATAATCCACCTGATGATGCCCTTGGACTACGAAAACTATCGCTTCATGGGGGTGGCCAGGGGATATCTGCTGCTGAAGGCGCGTCCATTAGGCTGGCATTGGGCCAGGCGCAATCCAGACACATGCCCTGATAAGGCACTGTTCTCTCTGGATCTCCGAACGGTGCAGCTCAAGTGGTTATGTGGGAGAAAGGAGATCTCGTCCTCCTGGTTGTATGCTGGACTCCCACGGTACTTGTCGCCACCAATTGTTTGAAGTATCAGTCTTCTGTTGATGCGAAGAAGTCTAAAGATAAGTGGATGCATGTCGTCAACTGTTCCGAAAGACCAAGTTTTGATCTTCTGCCCATTATAGTTGTGGTACACGTCTATTGTTGTTTAATGATGGATCTGGTACCTTGATTGTGCCCAAATATTTGTTCTACTTGTGGTATTCGTTTTCAAGGGCCAAGAGCCAAATCCATCGGCGCAGTGTGCACATTCGTTCTATACAATTTTCGTATATTTTTACAAGATCAGTATTTGAAAACTGCACGAACGATATACAAGTGCCAATCATGACCTAGTGAAATAGCAAAGCTTAGCTATACTGTATGCATCCGTGTCTGATCGCGGGCCGGGGCTCGTGGCAGAAGATTCATGACTCCTTCAAACGCTGACTGCTTGGTTTGAATCTCGTGGAGGATGGAGCTATCTAAAGGAGCCACAAGCTGCCATCGTTAGTAACTGTTATGCCATGTCCAACTCAAACACTCATCGGGTGATTGTTGGAGTTGTGTCGAATATTGGATACAAGGTAGGTTACAGTTGGACTTTGTAGTTGTATTGTGTTTACATAGGATATGGAGTCGTGTCCTAGTAAGGCACTTGTATCCTAGGCCTCTCTTATATAGCGGGGGTAGACACACGATGTAACATATGCCAACATAATAGCACAGGCGCGCAAGGGGGAGCCGGCGGTGTGTGCCGGCGCCCGGGTGGCCGGTGTGCGGTATTGTGACGGTGTCACGGGAAGGAGCGCCCGTAGTCAAGCCCCGGGGATGTAGCCATATCGGTGAACCTCGTTAACAAATCTCGGTGTCGTGCTCATGTGATTGCTTGATCCTCGGATGATCAACGATATGCCTCAGGTTTATTCTAACAAGTGGTATCATAAGCTAGGTTATGAGGTGGATGTTTGGTTGATCTAGAGGAAGAAGAAGCAGTCGTGTAGTTGGATGCCTTGCAGCGAGTTGCGGCCTTGTAGCAGCAGGTCGTGCAGTCGATTCGGCAGATCGGACGAGTTCTTGGTGAGATCGGTCATCGGTTCATGCGTTGACTCGGCGAGATGCGAGCGGCAGTAGCGCGTTGCGGCGGTACAGCCGGCTAGCGCGTGGAGGCCTGTTGGTTCGGACGGTCAGCCGTGTGTGACCCATATGTGGGCAGGGCCCAGTAGCAGCGGCGGCTTGAGCGCTGGACTCACAGTTGGAAAGGTTTCATACGAGATGCCAACGACAATGTGTCGGCGCCACCATATAGAGTGATGTAAACCTTGTTGTGATAAAGGTCCATGTAAACCTTGTTGCCTCTTGGAAATGAAAGACTATACAACCCGATATGAAAGAAGTGCCATTACCTGAGACACAGATGGTCCCAAGGAATGAGAAAATCAGATGGAGGTTGATCCCACCTCATTTAAAGCACTCAATCGAGCTTTGAGAAGTGTCGGTTTGTCTAAATGATAAGAGACTATGCGAGATGAAATAAAATTGGTGGATCCCGACGATGTTTGGGACTCATAATTAATTTCCAATGGAGCCAAAACAGTAGGCTGTAAAGGGTCTACAAGGTCAATGTGACTCCAAAGGAAATATGTAAAGGTGTAAATCGCGACTTAAATCGAAAGATTTTGTGCAAAGAGAATGATAGATTACAATGTGTGTTAGTGGCACATCATGATCGACATCATGATCTGAGTTAAATCGGATTAAAGTAAAAAACACAAGTACTGCTTCAAGAAGTCTTTTATGGACTAGAGCAAGTCTCTAGACAGTGGCACTTAAAGTTAGAAGAATCAGATGTTATTTTGGGTTAAAGAAAAATGAGAGGACAATTGTATTCATGCAAAGTTATAGAATGGGAAATTCATTTCCTAATCCTGTGCATGTGCATGACGTCCTACTTCCTAGTGGTGACGTCAATCTATTGCAGGAGGAGAAAAGAAGTTTTTGTCCTCAAAGTTCAAAAGAATGTTCTCGGTAGAGTGTCTCTCGTTATGAGTATTGAGATTCACCAAAAAAAGAATAAAAGGGGGTATTAGGAATGTCGCATGGACATGCTAAGAAAGGTATCTAAAGTATGCATGCGAGAAAACCTATGCATGTTCTTATAGTCAAGGGTAATGGAACTGGAAACTTTGGTGTTCCAAAAGTTAATGAGAAAATATTGAAAATGGATATGGTGTCATATGCTTCAACTGTTGGAAGCTCAATATATTACATAGTTCACGTATCCGGTTTGTTTTGGCAATGTCCGGTCCATATATAAATCAATGGAATGGAGTCAAGAATGTCGGCCTCATGCTGAAAGAAATAAGTGCTCTCAAAAGATTGTGAGTACGAAGACAAGACTTGTGAAATGTATTACCGAAATCCACAATTGTCGCTAACTTTCACACTTGGAGTTTTTTGTGTGGAGAAGCTCCAAAGAGTGAAACAATTATCATCAATGTGATGCAAAAACATGTTATAGCTTGATATGAGGCTGAGGGACAGGCAAAATGGTTAAGGAGTCCTGTACCCGGAGCTGATAATGGTTGACAATAGCGATAACCATTTTAAGTTTTTCGCTCCTATGACAACGAGTCAAGTGTTGATGCCAAACACACTAACACGGAGTTATGCATTGTAAAGGAGAAAGTCCAGAATTATGTAGAAATGCTTGAAGCATAAAATCAACAGACAAGTGTTTGCAGATCTTCTTATTAAAGACTTACCAACCAGTGTGTTCGGAGAACACACAGTCAACATGGGTTTTATAGTATAGTCTATGATTTTCGGACAATAAAAGGGTCCAAGGTTAAAGAATTTATTTCAAAACAGAGGAGTGTGTTGTAGGTGTTGACTCTATCGAGATAGACCGTGACGATGAGATATGCTCTACATGCAAATCTGTGATGGAACGAGTACTTTGAAAAGAGTTATTTCAAAGTATAAAGTTAAAAGTATATGGTGAGATCAAGGGGGAGAATGTTAGATTGACCTCTTCCCCAATGGGCCCAACGACCCATTGGACCCATGACCCAAGCCCTGATCGGGGGCGTCCAGCCCAAGCAAGACTGGTGGGCCTCTGTCGCGCAATGCCATATAGAAGAGGTGGGGACCACGGCACAAGGTACGAGGTTCGCCGCCGCCACTGTTCTCCACTCCTAACCCTAATCCGATCGAGAGTGAGGCGCTGAAGCGATGGGAAGCGCCACCACCACCTCACCCACTCTTTGCCGTCACCGCCGTCGCCATCCACCATGGCCACCTCGGCGGGATCATCAACTCAAAGTGAAGGTAGGACCACCGATCTAGTCTAGCCTAGTGATCCAAGAGTCTATCAAGATCAACACGGGTTTGGTTTAAGCGGCATTGTGCTGGAGCAGCCTCAACCACTTCCGGCTCTACTATTAACCAAATACAACAAAAACTCGCATACGATCTCCCCACTGGTTCGTAGGATCCGGTGAACCGGGACTGGCACCTCGCGGCCATGCCGCCATGGCCCTCCCAGCCCCCGTCCTTCGCCAAGCCATTCGTTGCCCCGATCATACCTCTAAAACCTTTTCTTCGGCACCGACAATCAGTAAAAGGCACATGCACCCAATAACTACACAGATAAACCTCCGCTTTGTCTCCATCAACGGCACCATAGTCAGCCGGATCGTCCTGGCCCAGGGCTGTGATTTTATCGTGCCACATAAATTAACTCGAACACGAGATTTTTCTTCGAGTCGCCTGAACAATTACCGAACAAGGTTTGCTGCAACATATAAGTAGCTAGAGTGATAGATAAGTTTCTCGACTTTGAAAAAGGAGACATGCACTAACACATATCTTGCATGATACTATATCCTACCATGTAAAATACTACCTATGTACCGAAATACTTGTAGCTGGTCCCCAGCTACAAGTATTTCTGTACGGAGGGAGTACATTCTTTGAAACAGTTGGTCGCGATAAGTATGTACATTGCCCTGTCACGGGCATAACCGCTCGACCTGCAATGTTCGGAGATCTACTGAGAATAATATCATGAATCTTTCAAATGGCAAACCCTCGAGCAGCAGATATCCCCCGGCCACCCGCATGAATCTATAGGCATAGTAGCTCAAGGGCAGGTTGATGGTAGCCTTTGGCTCCCATTCCAAGCCATCATCATTGTGTTGCAGGACGGCGAGCCAGAGATAATACACATTGTTGTGCTTTTTGATTATGAACATGCCAAGCCTCTCTCTCCTTCCCTTGCCATCTCCACAAAAGTTGCACGTCGCGATATATTTGATCGTGTCGATATGGGAGGTTGATGCAGGAGAACTTCTGCGTGGTCCGGCGCACGTCAAGCATGAGTGCGGGGTGAACCACCCATCAACAGAAGCATTCGTGCACGTAGTTTTGGCACCGCGACAACCCACGTAGTTGTGGCACCGCGACAACCACGACGGTGGCTGGCTTGGCCCGTTATTTAAATTGCTCTAGCCGTCCAACCTAAGAGTGTGCCATTCTCATCCGGCGTTAGAGGACGAGAAGACCATGAGGATCAGCTCTGTTGTGTTGCACCGTGTCGGGCACATCACTCTGAATGGTAGTGCCGAGACATTGTCGTTGGCACCGCGAGGAAGAGCAACCTCTTCCTCAACCGAGGAAGCAAGAAAGGGTTGAAAGTCTATTGCCTCTGATTCATTGCCGAACGATGTGTCTAGGTCCACGGGGATGGCAGGAAGCACGCGGTACCATCGATGCAATGGATCACTGACGGCGAGGCAGCAGTGCAACACACGCCTACTAATATTGTTTCCCTTCTTGAGGTGCTCACAGATCATCCACGGACCAGGAGGTGGGAGGAAGGAGTGTGAGAAGTCGGTGGTGCCCGTGTCTACGAACGCTCAGGCAGCGGCGGTGGATGGATGTGGCCGCTCGACGGGGAGGAAGACGTCGGAGACAACACCGAGAAGGGATGGCAGGTGTTGGGCATGGAGGCGAAGGAGGAAGCAGGGGTCGATGACGACCCGATGGAAGGCGGGGTTGGACACACAGGCACAAGCAAGGTCGGCGGTGGAGTCGAGAAGGAGTAAAATCTGCATCAAGATGTCATCGCACTCCACCGCCGCAATGGAGTAAAATCAGGCAACATCTGCTTTCAACATGATCTGGAATTTATGGCATTCCTTATTTGGCGCTTCAGGCATCCATTTCTATTGTTTTCGCAGACGGGCACTCGCACACACGTCTAGTTGGGCCGGCCCATCTTTCTTTTTCTTCCTGTTTTTTCTAACGCGCCAAAAACCCTCAGCGCGTGGGGCGTGATTTGAACCGCGACTTCCTGTTAACTGCACGCTGCGCTAACCCATTTTTATTTGTTTTCATCTTTATTTTTTCTTTTATTCTTTCTTCTTTCTTCTTTCTTTTTAATTTTTTCTTGGAACGGTTTTGATCGGTTTTTTTCTCGGAACAGTTTTTTCTGTTTTTTCCTTTTCTTTACTTTTTCCTAAATGAGTGATCTTTTTTTTGAAATCTATAAAAATTTCTATAGAATCAATGTTTTTTCAAAATGGTTGAACTTTTTTAAAAATCAATGATTTTTTCTTTAGAATTTCTGAACATTTTTTAAATAAATGACATTTATCTAATTTGTTTCACTTTTTTAAGTTCGATGAACCTTTTTCAAATACAGAAAAATTTCCATTTTTGTGAACTTTTTTCAATTGGTACAAACCTTTTCAAATTTTTAATTCCTTTCAATTCGTGGTTTTCATGATTGCTTTTTCCAATTTATGTTTTCTTTATTAAAATAATTGAGATAATTGATATTATGCCCCTAGTTGGGTCACACTGGACAGGTTTACCCCTATTTTTCCAATATACTCGTTCCTGCCCAAACCACTTTGCTTCTCTTGTGTTTTTGCCCTTCCGTCTCAATTAGTCTGGTCAAAGGCGTTTGACTGTTAGAGAGACATTTTTCTGGACAATGTTGCCCCTCCTTACAACTCCTGTTAAAAGTCAAAGAAAAAAAAACAATGTTACACTTACATGTGGGACCCGATTAAATGCAAGAGAAAAAACATTCCCTCTCTCTTCCCTGTGGGACCCACGCCCCCATCCCTCTTCCTATCTTCTTCCTTCCCTAGCTCCGGCATGGCTCCCCCGTTCACCCCGCAGCCGGTCACCCACTCCAGTGCCTCCCCGACCTTGAGCCGCGGGACAAGCAGCTGCTGCCCATTTGCCCGCCGCCAGTGCCTCCCCAACCTCCATCCCGGTCAGATCCGGTCCAACCCGAGCCTCCCACGACCGGATCTGCCGTCTCTACCGCACCCCATGCCCCGCGCCGATCCTGGCCTCCCCTGCATCGTGATGCCGCCCTTTGCCCAAGGATCGCCGCCGCCCCTTGCCCAAGGATCCCCGCCGTCCGTCTCTGGACCCACCTTGTCTCGGTGGCTCTGGCCATCCGCGTCAAATCTCGAGCACTCCAAGCAAACCTCGCCGTCAACTACCTCCAGCGACGCATCAGATCGAAACCTCCTGCACGCCTTGCGGTGGCGCTGCCGATGCCACATCCATCACGGACGAACATCGTTCCCTCGAGGTCCAGCGTGTGCTCAGCGAGGGGTTGGCTGCCCCCGCCATGCAGTCCCTCTGCGCGCCGGTCGGCAGAGCTGGGCGGTGTCTGGGGTGGGAGAGGGAGGTGGTAGTGGGTAGCGTCGACGGCAGGTCATGCGTCATCGGCAACACTGATGCGGTGACACCAGGATGAGGAAAGTGAGGTGTTTTGGGAGGGAGAGAGAGAGTGTATGTTTTCTATTTTTTTTCTTTTGCTTTTAGTTGGGCCCCACATGTAAGCGTTACATTGTTTTTTCTTTGATTCTTAACTGAACTTGGAAGGAGGGGCAAAATGGTCCAGAAAAATGTCACTCTGACGGTCAAACGCCTTTGACTGGACGGAATTAAGACGGAAGGACAAAACACAAGAGAAGCAAAGTGGTTTGGACAAGAACGAGTATTTTCAAAAGGTTGGGGAAAACCTGTCGAGTGTGACCCAACTAGGGGCATAATATCAATTATCCCAAAATAATTTATAGTGGGCATATAATGCTACAATATGTTTAATATTTTACTGAAAGAACGGTCAAATAGGGTTGTTTACTCTAGTAATCGTCAAACTGATCTTGGTCAATGTGCATTTTTTTTTTGAGCATATCTTGGTCAATGTGCATGGGGATTGACATTGGCGTCCGGAGTTTGAGTCCCGCTTCACCCGAATAAACGTTAACGTTTTCCTTCGTGTTTTGCTTTTTCGCTTGCTGGGCCGGCCCGCTGTGTCGCGTGCGAGCGCCAACAGCGCAAACCGGCGCTTACAGCACTGAATAGGAGCTCCCAGAATTTATCCTAACCGGCTTACATATCCTGGTGTGGCCTTCCATCTCAGTTGATTTGTCAATACTAGTCGCATCTCAGAATTTTATGCAAAATACTTTAAGATTTGTCAATGCATCTTTCCCCGTTTCTGTTGCTTCATAACTCATTTTTTATTGGACACGGCCTTCTCAGTTGATTTTTTTTTGCGAGGCCTATTTTCCGGGCGCAGCTATGTGCCGTAGCGACTTTTATGAGAGGGTCGCCTGCATTATAGTTCATGAGTCTGGGAGCTTCAATTTTGAAGCTCACAACCTCGCAAAAGCATGCTCTAAATTTAGGGGCTGGTTGTCGTTTCTGGTTAGGTCAACCGGGAGATCTCTCTTTTATCGCTGTAAACATTGTTATTGAATAAAGCTTGGCGAGTTTGCCTAAAAAATGTGTGTTATTTTATTGTTTTTTAAAATACTAAATACATAATATTATGAAGAAGTTGTTCTTTTTATTGCTGGAGGATATGAGGAAGTAAATTAGAAAGTTGTATTTATTAAAGTGTTGAATGGACAATAAAAAATGTACAATAGTGTAACAAATGTTCCTACAATTCAACAAAACTATTTTTGACATTATAAAACTTGTCACACATTTCAGAAAAATGTACAGGACATTTTTCTAAATAAAATGTTATGCGATGTAAAAAATATTCGTGTAATTCAAACAAATATTTCATACCACTCAAAAAACATGTAAGTGATATTTTAAGAAAATCATGTGCTTCATAAAAAATGTTTGTGACATTTAAACAAATATGCAATGTGTAAAAATGTTTACATACTATAAGTAGTTACATCGCAACAATCTTCGGTACGCTTTTCAATTTCAATTTGGGTTTTATGTTAATACACATAATAGTGCTCCAGTTAGAACTGTTCTAAGCAGGACATCAATGATGAAGTACGTTACCTCTTCAGAAGCGACAAGGGAGGGCGTTTGGATTAAAGAGTATCTTCCAGAATTTAGTATGGTTTCAAAATGGTTGAAGTCAATGGAATACTATTGTTTCAAGATCGTACCCCTTAAGCTACACAGTGTGAGGAACCAAAGGTCCTACCAGTGATTCAAATAGATACAAAAGCCAATTCAACACAATTCTGAATGTTGCGAATGTGTTGGACAGACCAAACTAACTTATATACTAATCCTTCATTTTTATAAGAGAAATAGTAAAATCTTGATCATAATAATGTATATCTTCAGTTTGCACTCACAATATGTTTAATTACTCATTGAGATTAAATGAATTATAATCATAACAACGTAGTTTTCAAAAATTAAGCTACATATACTTGCTCCTAAATTTATAAACAATATCAACTGGGTAGATTTGGATATTTAAATTTCAGATATTAAAATTTTGTATTTCTTATGCTATGTTATCTTACTTGTTAAAATTTAGTTTTTAATGCGGTCTATTATTCGCTTCTCTAATCGAAATAAATAAATGAACACTCTACTATTAATAATATTATACTTTTTTAGTATTTCATTGTTTTCTGAGCAATTGAAATAAATTTTTGTTGTCCCTTCGCACAATCTGAATATGGAGAGACATAATTTTATTTTTGTTATTTTATTGCAGAAAATGAATCAACCACCTCGTGCGTCCTGTAATTTTAGTAAGAGGTTGCACAATGTTCTTTTACTAAGAAGGGGTGGAAACATTTATGTCTCGTTGCAACGCACAGGTACATTTACGAGTTAATGTAAGCTGTATATGCCTATTTATATTGAACTTATTTACTTAAAACTAATTTCGTCAGTAAATTTATATCGTTTTGTGTTAACACATCAGTTGATAATATATTAAATAGTACCCTTTAGGTATAACTAGCAGAACTAAAAATATAATCAAACTCTTATGTAATTAACATGCATATTTTTATGTTGCATTTGTATTTGTCCATAGAAAACATCCTTTGTCTAAATTTATGTTATATTTTATCACAAAGTTTTATTTAATGATATAGTTTGAGTAGTTTCCGAAAAAAAATCTATTACAACATATTTTGCCATAAGTTTAATCAAACGAAATTATATCAATTCTTCACAAATAAGTTTATTCCTCTCGATGTATATATTGAATTTGTATCTATCCTTGTCCACTATATTGTTAAATATCTACATAAATTGGTAGAATCTTCTACGGTGTATAAATCTAATAGGTTGTCTTTCATTTTCTTTCTGGCATATAACTAATATTTGTCGACAAAAGCAACTAACTAGGTCGTTATTTTTCCAAGTCGCCTATATCTAGAAAACCTAGCCACCACCGCTACGAGGTGGCGAGACCACGGGTGCCCACCTACTTGTCCGCCAATCTTGCGGCGTGAGAGGGTGGGACCATGGATCTGTGTTGCGGCAGTCTAGTTAGGTCTCTCTTAGGATTGAAGTTTTGTTCCCTGGAAGCGGCGACGCGGTGGTGTGCGGATCAAGAATAAGGTGTTTCACCAACTTTTGGTCCACCTCATAAAAGTCGGTCACATCACGAAGTAGAGGAGGACGGGGTGTCGTCAAGTCGATGTTCTTCCCGAGTGGTGGATCTAGTTGTGTATTCGTGTTATGCAGGCGCTCTCCGAAGGTGCCTTTCGACGGAGTAGACATCGCCGCTTCATGTCTTCGTCCTCTATATCCTTCTTCGACTCATGATGTTTGGCTAGCTTTGGTATTGTTGGGGATCTAGTGAGGTTATGTCTATCCTGATCTATCTGGCCGAACCTGGGGTGGCCGTCTAGCCATTTTCATCGCCTTCTTCTCCGGCATGATGATTCGTTTTCCAAATCGTTGTCGCCAACATCTTCTTGCTCCGACCGACAACTACACGACCTATCCATCGACATGTTTCCCGGGTCCAATAGTACTTCAGAGGTCGAGAGGTGGCATCGAGCTTCGCTCACAACACACCGTTGACGGGTGTAGGAGAAAAACAACGCTGATTTCTCTGCTGCTGCCTCTCTCAATCTCTGCTGCTTTTCTTCAGCGTACCTCTCTATTGATTTAGGGCTTTTAGGCCACTGGTTGCACAGCACTGCGCGCTCGCGATCGCAAAGCCTCTTCTTTCGCCAGCCACTACGCCGCCACATGCTGCTCCAACTCCTTGACAGAATTATCCACACTCCAAACAGGGCGTCGATCCAAGTGAGCTTTGCCATTCCCGGCCGCCAAGTCAAATCTTAGGTTTTAGTAGTGGGGAGCGACTAAAACCGAACCCAATCCCCAGATACTATACTTTGTTATTTGTTTTTGACCACACGGCCGGCCGGCCAGGCCGCGCGACGCTGACAACCACTTCATCAAATCCTATCGTGGGTATGTAGGGTTACATGCATTGCTTTACGTGATCACTGATCGTCCTTTGTGTGGTTTGACGAGCCCAGGACCCGGTGTCTCGTCTCGAGTCTCGACCATACGGACCTCAAGTCACCAGCATGGCAAAGAAAACCAGGGCTCCGCACGGAGCAATTATTCCAAAGTGGGTGCAGGAGTTCGGTGCGTTGCACTTGGAATTCCAAGTGCAATTAACTTGCGGTTGCTAACTGATAGGAGCTGAGCTGGGGCTGGGAAGCGGTCTATATGTTTCTGTACAGATAGCTGCACTACGTGTATTGGGTTTCGGTTTTTGAATAGGGCACAGATAGCAGCTCTACTCCTCCTACCCAACCAGCCTTGTTGGAGTCTTGGAGAAGCTCAACAAGAAGCGTGCTGCGTGCGTAGCGGATTTCCGGCGCCAGAAAAGTACTGTACGTACCAGTGGACATTCCTGTGGTCTGATAGCGGAAATGTTCAGTCGGGGTGACGAGTGACGAGTGGTTCGCGCGCAGGAACCGAATTTAACGGGCGACGAGGATTCGGTTCACCCACTCTCCTGGACTCGTGGTATTTTTTTTTTTTGCGAGAAAATTTCCAATCTATTCATGTTCAATCATGACAGTACAACGAATACTAGAAATAATAAAAATTACATCCAGATCCATAGACCACCTAGCGACGACTACCAACACTGAAGCGAGCCGAAGGCGCGCCGCCGTCATCGCCCCTCCATCGCCGGAGTCGGGCACAACTTGTTGTAGTAGACAGTCGGGAAGTCGTCGTGCTAAGGCCCCGTAGGACCAGCGCACCAGAACAGCAACCGCCGCAGATGAAGAATAACGTAGATCAGAAAGATCCAATCCGAAGACACGCGAACGTAGACGAACAACGACGAGATCCGAGCAAATCCATCCACCGGAGACACACCTCCACACGCCCACCAACGGTACTAGACGCGCCGCTGGAACGGGGACTAGACGGGGAGACCTTTATTCCATCTTCAGGGAGCCGCCGCCGTCTCGTCTTCCTGAGCAGAACACAAACCCCAGCAAAACTGAAAGAAACAACTAAAAACGGAGCCCTCCCGCCGGCCCTTACCGAGATCCACCGCGCACCCATGGCCCTAGGGCCACCGGAGAGGAGGCGGACCTGCGGCGACGACGGCGGGAGGCAGAAACCCTAAGCTTTTTGTGGAGGAACCCGTGCCCATGCTCTCCTCCTCTGCTCACGTTATCGACGAGATAAACCAAGTGTCCGAAGGATGCCGCATACGTAATCTATACCGATGACATTTGCTTATGTACATCCACCATGGAGGTGACGCCAGCCTCTGCATGTTAACGCGGACGTGGCAAAGAAAAGGTGTGTACACAGTGAGGTGGTCATGTCCAGTTCATGCAGGAGCAGCCTCAACCACTCCGAGGTGAGCCAAGTCCACCCGTGAACTATTGCTGCCACAGGTTGATGATGCATGTCAACGTTTGAAAATCGACGTCGATCGGGAGCTACCGGTCAGTGGCGTACCCCATGTAGTACCGGTACCCGTCTAGTTCTAACAAAGGGATGCTGGATGGATCCAAATGTGAACCTTTCCACGCGGCTAGCCGTAGTTTTTTCTTTTTGAACTTCGGCGACCTTTATTACCTAATAACCATACCAGTTACAAGGGAGGGGATCAAGAAATCAGGGGGTGCTCATGCCAAACCCCATTAAGCTTCCCCTATAATTAGCCCTGGCTAGCGAATGCGCTACCGCATTACTTTCCCTAGTACAGTGAGCGATCGTCGCCCTGCTGAAAGAACTCAACAATTTTCGGCAATCATCAGTCACCACCGCCGCAGAAGCGCGGTACTCCGAAGGGTCCATAATAGATTGTATTATCTTCTGTGAGTCAGACTCCACGGCCAGCGAATAAATTCCCATGTCCTCTGCCAAACGCATCCTTTCCAAGAGAGCGCTCTCTTCCATGGTCGAGACCATGGCATGCTGCTTAAAAGAACAGGAGGCAGCAATGAAAGCTCCTGAACTATCACGCAGGAAAGCTCCAGTTGCTCCTGATAGCTTGCATCAATATTTAGCTTAATCACCCCATTAGCTGGTCTGGACCATCTAATTTCTCTCACCGGTACATTTGCCTTGGCAGCCAGCGAGTTTGCCACAATACCACGAATACTCATGGCGATCAAACAGGGCTACTAACAGTCTCATGATGACTGATTTTCAGACGATCCCACCACAAGTACCATCAAGTAACCATTACTGTCTCCACCCCATTATCAATTGGCAATTTTATCTGTCCTCGTAGCTCGGAGCACAATAGCTTTTCAAGAATGACCGATCCAGATCGCTCATGGGCCGCGGCAGTCTCGATCGCAGTTTCCAAACCAAGCTCTCTCCACACAATCTTTGCTCGATCACAAGTACTCCCTCCGTCTCAAATTTTTTGTCTTAGATTTGTCAAGATACAGATGTATCTAATACAAAAAGGTGATTTGATACATCCGTATTTAAACAAATCTAAGACAAAAATTTTGGGACGGAGGGAGTAGTTAATATCGTGCGGGGTCACCGAATGCTCTGTTCGATGATGATAGCAGGTTCCGGTCATTTGGATTTACCTTTAAACATCCCGAAAACGTGGGTGTGTATAGTATGGTAGATTAGTCTTAACCACCTGTGTCGGCCAAAGAGAAACAAAATTGGAACTCTACAGTATCAATTCCAATGCCTTTTTCTCTCTCCATATATTTCTGTTTTTCATAACCCTTTTCCTGTGCTTTAGAGCATCTATAGGCTATAGCTGGACACCCCAAACCCTCCTCAAATTCCGGGCGGACCGCCCGGTCACTGACCGGTCACGAAATTTCGAACCAGCCGGATGCCTCAAACGCTCGAGCTTACCGGCGCCCCTCATATCCTACCCTAATGTGGGGCAGATATGGCGGCGCCCGGACGCGTCCGCCAACCCCGCTGCAGGTCGTAGTAGTCCAACTTGCAGCGACTGAAGCTCCGTCCTCTCTCATCGGGGCATCGAAATTTTAGTCCCACATCGCCGGGCGAGGCGGATGCTGATCGGCTCAAATAGCCGTGCCGACGCATGGCGGCGAGCTTCTCTGTTGTTATGTAGGTCTATCAGTTATCGTTTCGTGAGCGAAATAACTTGACAGTAGACTGCATTTCATTAATTGATGATTGTTCGTCGATTGTCAAGTTCGTCTCATTCAGTGTCAAGTTCGTCTCGTTCATGTACGTTGATACCCCTACTACAATGACAGTAGATTTTTTTATTTTGTTCATCGATTTTTTGTTGACAAATTGTGATTCATAAAAACAGTATGGACATGAATGTTTCCCTAGTAAGTCTACCTTCTTATAAAGGATCCAATAATGTCAGAAGCTTATCACTTCTGCACGATCCTGCTATTTAAGCCGGTCGACTAGTTAGTCATGCGGTGAGGTGGGACTAATACGTCTGTGAAAATCTTAACTATAAGCATTTTTTGCTGTGTTTTGACAGCCCAGCCGGCCTAAGACGGACGTGATGATCGTCGTGCATGGCACTACATGTAATAGTTGTTTCGGAAATAGGGTATGTGGTTCAAAATAGTCAATCTTGAGGCCCGCCATGTCACTGTCTGCGGGCACATCCGGGCGCGTCCGTGGACGTTTGAGGGCCCAGATGTACAACCTGCGGCTGTAGATGCTCTTAGTCCTTCTCCTAAAACTTTACGCATTAGTTCGAGAACACTCAACCACATTTGGTCATCGGAGTAATTTACTCTTGGAATCTCAGTTAATCACCCCTACTCTTTATGCTCAACGGAAACAATCATCACATTATGGTTATGTAACCACACATCGATGGATTTGCTATTTCACACGCAGTTAGAAAAATCGTGCGAGTCAATTTTTGGTGGTGTAGAGGACCAACGCACGAGGCTGGGTGGAGGCTAACATAGTGGGCCGTAGTATCCCCCGCAAACCACGCCAGGAGTGTACCGAAGTCGGGGCCTCAATGTCGTTGTTGGAAGAGCTATTTTAATGGTTGATTGATAATTGTCTTATACAAAATGTAAAAAAAAAACTAAATCATGTAATAACAGGTCTGGACGACTGGGAAACACCATAGACCATGGCGATTCCCGTGCAACGCAAACATCAGGGATGTTGGCAACGACCAAAAATGGTCATATCATGGAACACTGACAAAATGAGGTGATTTTGGCCTCGAGAGCTTTCAGTACCTGTCTGGTTGTAGTGAATGGATCCAGATGTGAATGTTGCCACGACACCCTATTGTACTGGTACAGTCTGCTCTCCATTAGATCTTTATTTTTCATGTGGTTCTGAAAATATCGTCATATGCCATTAGAACATTTGCTCATGAAATCTCTAATCAAAAGTTTTGCTTGTTTCCATTTTGTCTAACGAGACATGAAATCACATAATGAGCAGCAAGAACACGAGCTAAATTAATAGCCATCATTAACATAAAATCAACAGTATAATCTAATCACTCCCGTCATCAGGCACGAGGATACCTTTTCACATGAAAGTTATCATATAAAATAACATTACACATAAGTGCCAAAATTAGAACAAAAATTCACAATGAAAATGACATTTGAATTAACATAAATTCAATATATGACATTACCACTGAGTAAGCATTAAACTTGACAATCACAGTGAAAATGACATTATGATTGACTATGTAGAAGATACATCATAAAGTTATCCATATATTAAAATTCAGACATCAAAATTATGTCAAGATTCATCAAATAATAATATTTAGCACATTATATTTGTGAAATAAATAACAACAGACTCTTTTTCCGTAGGGCGTCCCTTAATATTATATAATTCATAAACACCAACACTTTATTTTGCCAATTATTCATATCGACTAAATATTATTGTAATACATAGTGCGATGCAAAGAACTAAATTATGCACCAATAACATTATTCTTAATGTGCCCTTAGTACATTAGTAAAATCACATCATTAAGAAAGCCTTGAGTTTAACTTGAACATAAACTTCATATTCAATTAATTTTTTTAAATAAAAGTTCCAGATAAATTTGTGAGCGTCTAACAATTGTGATAAAGATTACCATTCTTTTAAATTTTATTTCTTCATAAATTTATACTGAATAAAAAATCATAATTAAAAAATTACATAGAAATAACATTAACATTAGTACCAAGTTCTTTAGAATATTTTTAAGCAATTAACAGGTGAATCCTATTTAATCAGCTTAAAAATAATATAAAGTGTAAGTTTTTAAAAAAATATCATTTTTCACGGCTTCACATTTAGTAATGAATTTACATTTTCTTTTTTTATTTATTATACTGAACTATTTTACTTTAACTTATCTTGCCATTAAATGTATATTGTATTATATTGATACATCACCCGATGAAATATTAAATACTACATTTTAGGTATAACAAGCAGAATTAAAAATGTAATCGCACTCTTATGCAATTAGCATTCATATTTGTTAATTTGCTATCGCATTTATTAGTAAGAAATACCTTTAGTCTAAATTATTTACATTTTATCACAAATTCTTATTTTAACTATATAGTTTTGAGTAGTTAAATAAAAATCCTCTATTACAATGTATTTTCCCATGAATTTGGTGAAACAAAAGTATCTCAGTAATCCACAAACAAGGTTATGCCTCTTGACGTATTATATTACATTTGTATTGGCCCTTATTCCAAGCATTGCCAAATATCTACATAAATCGTTATAGTCTTCTCAGGTGAAAATATCTAACAAATTATCTTCCATTTTTCCGTAGATTGGTAGTTAATCACGGTCATATGTGTTATGTCTACACTTGCTATTGAAATCATATCATTTGGAAGGTGCACGAGCATTACAATTTAGAATTTTGCATGCTGTGGTGATGTTTGTTTGACATTCAATATATTTTAGAAAACTAGATTAAGGCATGAATTGTGTACTCAATTCAAAGGTACCAACGCTTGAGCTTGAGGAACACGGTCAAAAGCAAGTAAATCCTCCCCGATTCTGCCGCCATCCCACACAATTCGGGCTTCCCCACTGTTGGATCCTCTTCCCAGCCGCTCCGCCATAGATCTTTATTTTTCATGTGGTTCTGGCAATCGCATGGCGGCACGCTTCCTTCAGCGCAGATCTTATCACGCTCCACGGTTGAGACGCATCAACCTTGTTTCCATCTCCACCTCGGTGTTTGGCTTGGGGACCACTCGCATTGGGTCATCCAATCCACTTCATCAAATCCGATCGTGGGTAGGGGTACATGTGTTGCTTTACGTGATCACCGGTCGTCCTTTGTGTGGTTTGACAAGCCCAGGACTCATCTCGACCATACGGACCCCAAGTCGCCAGCATGAGGAAGAAAACCAGAGCAATTATTTTTCGAATGCGGGCAGGGTTCGGTGCGTTGGATTTTTTTTTCAAAACTATGACATATTTTGTAGCAATTTCGAAAACTATAGCACAGAATAAAAAAATATATGCAAAACTATGACCCTGTCGGCCATGTGTGGGCCGAAAAGGTAGTTTTCGGCCAACTGTTGGTCGAAGTAGGGGTTTCGGGCTTGCCTTGGCCGAAAAGGGGCGGAGCTGGCCGAAAAGGCTGTTTTCGGCTACCGTTTGGCCGAAAAGGACTTTTTGGTCAAATGTAGGCTGAAAAGTACTTTTTGGTCAAGTGTAGGCCGAAAAGTCCCTTGGGCCCACCTTTTCGTTATCGGTTGGCCTATGTATTTTCCCGCCAACCCCTTCCCGCCAACTCTTTCCTGCCACCCGTTTCCCGCCAACCCTTTCCCGCCACCCATTTCCCGCCAACCCCTTTCCGCCATACCGTAGTCGTTCTTTCCCACCATTTTCTCCTCTGTACCTATAAAAACCCCTTCAGCCGGAGGTGGATAAGCATTCCAGTGCAGTTTAGTCGAGATGTCCCATTATCCTTTCGATCGTAGTTTTCACCCTGGGATGAGCATGACTCTTCTTAGGCTAGCTACCGATTTCAGGATGGACAATAGGATAGTTTCATGGGACGAACTCACCGGTAGTGACACCATAATGAATGAGTTGGCTCACGAATTACGTAGGTCTGGGTGGCCTGAAAGGACCTATGAGGAGGTACGTAAAGAACTTCTTAGGTTGCATGAAAGGTGGAAGAAGGTAGTGGAGCTAAAGAGTCAAACTTTCAGAAGGACTACAACAAAGAATCCATTTTTATGGACTGAGGAGAGCGAGGACGAAGATGATATCCTCATGTCGTCGCTTCGGGTTCTGCATCGTCCAAGGGCAAGAATACTGCATCCTCGAAGGGCAAGAGTTCTGCATCGACGGAGGGCAAGAGGACCGCATCGTCAAAGGCAAGAGGGCTGCATCAACGGAGGATGACGATGATGACTTCATGTAGTATGTAAGATGTATTCCAGTTCTACCGTTTAATTCAGATGTACTTGCGTTACTAGATTGTACTGTATTATTGTAGGGCATTATGTTCTATCTTAATTTCATTTTGTAGTATGTAAGATGTATTTATTAAGTTCAGCCGCATCGTTTAATTCAGATGTACTTGTATCTTAATTATTGGTTGTAGTCTTTTTGGAAATGTAAGTGGATTAACAATGCGAATTAATAGTAATATGTCTCTCGCATACATAAAACAATATATATCTCCTGATACATGAACATGAAGCATGTCTCATACATAAATACTGACTCACAGCTGCGAATAGTCTGAAAGTAACATAGATAATGACTCACACATAGATAACCATATCACTGCGGGGGACGACGACGAGTCTGGGTCTTCCTCGGGCGAGGACCGGAAGGCGATAAGCGCTATGGCGGTGGACGAGGCTCGCGATAACCACGACCATAGTTAACCTCGTCTGTCACATTCTATGTCTCTTGCGTCGATGGTGGTGGTGGAGTGTGAAACACCATGTGCGAGAAGTCATAAATGTTTGCAGCTTGGTCATCATCCTCTCCGTCGCCCTCAAAGTGTGAAGCACCACCACTAAGCATCGGTGACTGCACTGAATGCATGAATGGTTGCGACTGGTTGCCGCCTGCGGTAAAGTAAAACATGTAAAATTGATACAAATGCATGAACGAAGCACCACCACTAAGCATCAGTGGCTGCTGAGAATGCAGGAACAATTACTACAATGTTGAAAAGAATGTAGTGAGTAGTGTTACCTAGTTCCATCTGCTGATGCCAGTAAGCGCTTCCTAGCTGTGAAGGAGGTGGTTGATGCCAGGAAGAGCTCCCTGGCTGTGAAGGAGGTGGCTGATGCCAGGAAGAGCTCCCTGGCTGTGAAGGATGAGGTTGTGCACGGTGCACAGAGGGTCGTGGTTCTGAATGGTGCACAAAGGGTTGTGGTTCTGAATGATGTACAGAGGGACGTGGCGGACGATGTGCTGGAGGAGGAAGTGCAACATCCGAAGACCGTCTACACGTAACAGCTGCGTAAATCCCGCGTAGCTTGTCATCAAGACGCCTCAACCATGAGACGCTCTCTCGCGGTGGGATAGTTTCTCCCCTCTGAAAGCGCTGCATTAAGGCGGAAACCTCCTCTTGCGCCTGTATTGTCAAGTCACCCTATACACGAAGAGTTAACCAATTATATCCTCGTTGTATGATATACACCACGAATAGATAACCAAGCGAATATGTCCAGGTTAACAAAAGACTTGACATATGAGAATCAAGGCACGTACTGCGTGGTGTCTGCTTCCCACAACAGAGGCAGTTGGGTACATATCGCTGGTGAGAGGGGCTTCGATCTGATTAGGAGCAGCTGATGGAACCAAGTAGATCCTCATTGTATGCTGATAACGCTGCAGATACAACCCAAACATTTCCCAGTTAAAGGCCCGAACCTCACCCCAGATATTTGTCGGCGTGGTAGTCCATTCGTCAACGTAAGGGGTAATGGTCTTAAGCCAATTAGCCATGGACTTGTTTCCTCCTAGGCGACTTTCCCTGAGATTGACATGCATGATACATGATTAGGTATATTCTGAATGCAAAGTTGACAACTAAAATAGTATTAGTACTTACTTGTGCACATGTTCTGGCAAGTGTGGAATATCTGGATTCTCAGGCTCTTGATATAGACCGAACTGTCTCATCACCATACGAAGAGCCATCTCCTCAACCGTCACGTCGAACACCAACTTGGCCTTGGTCATCCAATAGTGCCGATCTCTAGTGCACAATCCAGAAATCCCAACTGGGCACCTCGATGATATAGCCTGAGGCGAGTATGGCTCCCAGATAATTTGATCCTCGTGCAAACTATCAAACTGCGCCGTGAAGGACGGGTAGCATCCCCTAACCTGGCTATGCGCAAACTGTCTCTGTGCATGACAACAAATAAGCTTTAGTAATACTATTAAATGGCAAGAAATAATTGAATTAATTGTTACTTAATATAAAAGTACCTCTCGCCGTGCCCAAACAGATCCCATAGTAGGCAAGTCGCCGATAGCAGGCACATAAGCCCCAGCTAAGTCCTCCAAACCAAAAGGTTTATCAACGTAGACATAGCGTCGTCCAATAGAGAATCTCTCGTACGACCAGAGCTGCAACAATAATGAACATCCAACAATACTAGATTTTCTAGACTTCAACAAGCAAGCTTTGCACAGGACTATGTACGTAGCCGCTAACACAGTAGAACCAAAACTCCTCTGCAGAATATCCCCAGGGCAACGCGCGTCAGCTATCTCTCGTGCAATACCGATGAGTCGTGCATCGACAGTGGACACGTGGTTCTCTGTAAACGTCGTCTTGCCAAACAGCCAAAGAATTATGCCTCTAGGGACCGGTCAATCTGTGCCTCTGACAACTGAACATGGGGATATCCCAACGATGCAATCTACATAGAAACATAATGATTGTATGAACATCAGGCAACTAAAAAACATTTGTTTAAGTGGCCATGAAGGTTACCTGAAACTGGCCCAACCATCTAAAAAGAGGTCCGTGAGGATCGTTGTCTATGGCCCTAGCAGTCGGCAGCGCAGCCAAAAAACGGGTCTGCATCGCTGCTTGCCAACCAGATTCTGCCTCTAAGGGACCTATGGAAGCACCGGCCAGAGGTAATCCCAACAAGTAAGACACATCATGTAAAGTAGG
Source organism: Triticum aestivum (assembly GCF_018294505.1). Lineage (NCBI taxonomy): Eukaryota > Viridiplantae > Streptophyta > Magnoliopsida > Poales > Poaceae > Triticum > Triticum aestivum. The sequence goes on along the minus strand of NC_057813.1, from coordinate 660,341,854 downwards.
CGCCATCTCTCCCCAGGGAAAGTGAAATGTATATGTCTCTGGTCTCCATCTATCTACTAAGCAGGTAAGGAGTGACTTGTTGTAAGAGAAACATTTCACTTGCCTCTTGTGTAACTGCAATGGTTCACCTGCCTCATCTAAGTCCGGACCATCAACCCACTCAGCCTTCCAATGTACCCTCAACCAGCCGTGCCAAGGGTAGAAGTCCAGCCCAAATTAACCTACAAAATAAAGAGATTGTTAGCGGCTATGAAAAGTATGTCAAACATAGTAAGTCATTATATGGATTCCATTATATGCACACATACCTATCAACCCATGAATCATGTATCATCCATTTAGTCTTTGGGGTACGAGTGACCAACACGTCTAAGTTGTTGCCCGCCTCCATAAGGGCGCACCAGTGCTTTCTATCGATGTTACCATTAAGCAACGGATACGAAGACATATCTGCAATTCAAACAACAAATCTCAGGTGCAAATAAAACATAGTACAAACATATTACAAATTAAACCATAGTACGACATATTACAAATTAAAGCATAGTCCTGACATATTACATATTAAAACATAGTCCTGACATATTACATATTAAAACATAGTCCTGACATATTATGATTAAAACATAGTCCTGACATATTACATATTAAAACATAGTCCTGACATATTACATATTAAAACACAGTACGACACATTATATAGCTTCTGAGTTATTTCTTCCTCGTCCGCCTCTTCGGCCTCGACTGCCACAACCACGTCCGCCTCTTGCTCCTGTTGTCACAGTCGTCGATGTGGAAGCACTCGTCAATGTGGAAGCACCATCTTTGTTCTGGTCGGGACAATATTTCATCCTATGCCCATAAGCCGCGCGTAACAAACATTGTCTGGTTGCTCCACCAGCTTCAGATTGGTCCATGTCGTTTCGGATGTGACGGGCCTTTCATCTGCCCCTACTTGTTTGCCAAAGGTCTGGATGCGGGATGTATACTCTCTCACCGTCGTTTACCTTGTTGAAATTGCCGACAACTGTAAACCCTGTCATCTCACCTGTCCATGTGTTGAGGACTGCCTCTTTTAAATAGTATGGGGACACAAAGGAGATAGCATCCAACTCAATCTGGCCACAGACAACCAACACATGAGAGCAAGGTAGGTGCAACAACTTCGGTTTGTTGCATGTACACTCACACGTTGGATAAAATTCCGTTTCAATTTTTACCTCGTGTGTCTTCACCTCATGTCCAGAACCAAAACCATCGGTAGGAAGCTGAACCTCATACCTCCTTTCTTGATTCCCTATGAGTCTGACACTGTGCTTCTTTGCCATGTATTCCATGACACGGCTACAATAAGGTGTGTTGTGATTATCTTCAATATGCTTCTTTGCTAACTCGTGCCTTTCTCTGAAATATCTCAAAGTGCCATGGAATATAGCCTCCACAATAGCTGTGAGTGGCAATGCTCTATTCCCTCTCAGCACAAAGTTATACACATCTGCAAGATTGGTTGTCATGTGACCATACCTAGATCCATGGGTGTCATGCAGCAAAGACCAATTCACTGGAGCCTCTTTCTCTATCCACTCAGAAAAATTCTTTATTGCCCTTCCCTTCTTTCTCTTAGTATTAGGAGGGTCAATTGCTGGCAAGTCACAAAGACCTATTGGCTCCTCTAGCTCTGCGATGAGTGCTGCTAATTTAACCTGATCTTCTTCCATTTTCTTCCTCGCACGGACCTACTTCTTAGTAAACTCATCTAGTTTGACCAAATAAATCCGTATTTGCGCTGCTGGCTCTACTTGCATGATTTTTTGAACAAGTTCATCAACCGCTTGTTCTTGAACTGTGAGAAAAAATTAGCCCCAAGATGGCGCATGCACCATCGTCTCTGCAAGTCCCTCCAAGGTGTTGGTTCGTCAACTGTTGGATTACGTAGTGTCTTCACGGCCTTCAATATACCAGCATGTCTGTCATGAATGACACACACGTTTGCTCGGTCCTTCATGATGGCAATTTTCACTTGCCGGAAGAACCATACCCAGCTAGGAAAGTTCTCACCCTCCACAAATGCCATGGCAAGTGGGATGATTTGATTGTTCCCGTCCACACCAATAGCAGTCAGGATTTGCCCTCTATATTGACCGGTCAGGAATGTACCATCCACAAACATAACAGGAGGACAATGCTGGAAAGCTTCGATGCACATAGCAAAAGAGAAGAACACTCGTTTCAACACCTTGAAATCTGGTATACTCAGCAACCTCATGTGTTGTACCTTCATATAAGTGCCGGGATTCCTCTCCTTCAGGCAGCCAAGGAGACGGACAACATTATAATATGAGTCGAAGAACGTCCCAAACCTTTCCTCCATAGCCTTCTGTTTAGGCCTCCAAGCCTTCCCATGAGGAATGACATAATACCATCTGACCTTCACTGCTGTCTGGATGTGTTTTGCTTCCATATCTTTCTTCTCTACTATCTCAGTATACATGAGTTGCGCAATGAGAGTTGAAGTCAGGTTCGGATGCTTCACGAGCAGGTTCTTCCTCACACAATTATGTGGGACGACATTGGTGACAACCCAGTGAATGTCATACTTCGGCACGTGCCCGTGCACCTTCCCAGGACTACCTGTTTCAACACATTTCACGGTATAGTTTGTTGGACTTGATATGTGTGTCCGGAAAACCCTCTGCGTACACATAGCCCACTTTATCACCGTGTACTTCAATTTTTTCTTTGTATCAAACACAGCTCCTATCTGTACTTGGTTCAGATTATACTGCCATGGAGTCTCATGGCCATCGTTGACTGTAAGGCCGGTGGACATGTCCTGATCCCATGAAGAAGGAATCGGTAACTCCACTTCATCCTCAGAATTTTCAGAATCCAGTTCCTCCGCCAATCCATCCTCGTCCTCTTCCTCCATCACCCTCTGCATTTCATCCCCTTCCTCATCCCCATCAGCAAAACCAGAACCAGCTAATGTTATCAACTGGCTACTTTGCTCACTATCAGGACCACAAACATTATGTGGCACGTACTCTGACTCTTTCTCAGGTTGGCTAGCATCCACATCTTCTGGTTGTGACCCGGATAAAACAATCTCGTTAGCCACTTCACTGCCTTGGCCGGGTTCATACCCCCTGTGGAGTTCTACGGTATTCTCCTCCTTCGGCATAGGTTGCACAAGTGCATAGGGGTGGATTCTTCGGTCTTGGCAGCGCCTTAACAGGGACAACCAATGCTGGCTCCTATCTACCGGCATCAACTACCACTTGACATTTTTACAGGATTTGGTCCACAATGCCTGAATATTGACGAAACATACTTCGGGATCCAGACCGAAACTACTTGTCAACCAGTACTTTAACTATCTAATGTCCAGTCTGTCCAGGTCTGCTAGTGTCATGACGCCATTTTTAAACTCGCTAAGATCAACCCCCAACTCATTATATCGAACATTACCAGCGCCATAGTAAACAGTTAGATTTACTGATTCAGACATTTTCACCTGTCAGACATTGTCATCTTCTCATCAATCACAACGAACACTAATATTACCCGCTACACGAACTATGCTCTAAAATGCCTCCACAAATATATTAACACTAAAATGCCTCCACAAATATGTTAACACTAAAATTCGCAATATGACTTATATACACTAACTAAACTATACAATTTAGATAAAATTTGTGACGACGTGGTTATACCTTCGAAGCGTGTGTCCCTAGGTTCTTGCTTCTCTCTTCGACTCAGTGGCACCGTCCACCTCGCGAAGTACTTGCACCACCGGACAACGACAACGCCGCCCCCTCGACGACCGGAGGTTCAACTCCAGTCAGCCCCCAAGCTGCTCCTCCTCCTCACCACCTCCTCCTCCACAGCTGCTGCTACTACTCACCACCACCTACTGCCCGTCCTCCTCTCCACCATGGCTCCTCCTCCCCACCATGGCTCCTCTCCAAACGCATCAAAAACTATCCCATAGCAAAAAAATAATACCATACGCCAGCGGGGATTGCTACAATCTACCGATTCTGTGGGTTGGATCTGGAAATGTGTGGCAAATGGAGGAGATCGGCGCGGGGTGGCGAGGTACAGAGAGGAACGAGAGAGAGAGAAAGGAAGAACATAGGCAAGCGAAGGAAGGAGACGGTGCGGCCTTATCCGCACCTTTTCGGTTGAGTGGTGGCCGAAATCCACTTCGACCGATGACTGGCCGAAAAGGCCCAATTTGGTCGCGGACTGGCCGAAAACGGCCCACTTCGGCTGCCGGGAGGCCGAAGCTACTATTTTCGGCCGAGCCCTCCCCGACACCAACTTTTCGGCCCAGGTACGCATGTCTTCGGACAAAGCGCGGCTGAAAAGCCCTCTTTGGCCATAGCCTGGCCGAAAACTACCTTTTCGGCCCACACGTGGCCGACAGGGTCATAGTTTTGCATTTTTTCATTCTGTGCTATAGTTTCCGAAATTGCTACAAAATACGTGATAGTTTTGAAAAAAAATCGGTGCGTTGCACTTTGAATTTGAATGCAATTTACTCGCCCTTTTTTCCTACCTTACACAAGTACCCCCGGCAGTACGAGCTGGTGAAACAGCATAGTTCTGAACAAATGGGTGTGGTACGTAAGTTGGTCTTCGGCTTCTGAATAGAGATTCATTCTCATTTCACAATGGCAGGCAACGTGCTGCCTGCTTACGTACGCCGGCACAAGAAAATACTCCTACAATGCTTTGGACCTCTAATGGAGTGGACATTCTTCTTGTAGGGGAGGTGATATGAATATTCAGTCCGGGTGACGAGTGGCGAATGGTTCGCGTGCAGGAACCGAATTTAACGGGCGACAGGATTCGGTTCACCCAGTCTCCTGGACTCGTGGTATTCTTTGCCCGTGCCCTTGCTCACTCTGCTCACATTATTGACGAGATAAACCACGTGTCCGATCAGGTCGGGCGAAGTAAAAAGGCCAGCGATTTGCCCCGGCGCACCGGCCGAACTGTTCGGCCGGTCCAGCCCAAGCCGTGCGATGCGGTCAGCCCCAGCCGTTAGATTTTCGCGCGAGGCCACCACCGAACCAACCATTGTAGCAAAAAAAACACGTTTTGTTGCAACCGTTGTACAAACATCCATAACGAGAAAAACAGGAGAGCTCGATCCCCCGCGTCCGCCCGTCCCCGATCCGCGGCGGTGGCGACCGGATCCGCCTGTTTTTCGTTCCTCGCAGCCGAATCACATCGAGGAGGGCCCCCCCCACCTATCAAGCCGCCTTGAGATTGCTTCAATCATGTCGTACATACGTCATGACCTCCTTGCCGCCATGGATTTGGGCTCGAGCTCCGCTGCCGTTCATGGGCGGAGTCCCCTGAGGAGGCAAGGCCCTGGTGGTAGTGGACCGGTGTTGCAATGGTACTACAACCCTGATGCGGTCTTCCAAGATGCAGCAGGGCATGGCCGGGATGAAATTGATCTGGTATGAATTCCAATTGCAAAACCTAGATCCTTTTGTTCAAATTTTTTTTGCATCCTTTGATTTCAATTGATGAGCGTGAGATTAAAAAGATATGTTCTCAACATACTTGTGTTTGATTTTTGTGTAATATTTCTGAGATGTTGTCAATTAATGCTAACATTTTCATGTTGTCTGCTAGTAAAATGTTACAAGTATGTGTTGCATTTGGTACATGCTACTTACTGGATGTTGCATGATGCATCCTAAAATGCTGCATGCAGGAATTGTTTTGGGATTATGATTGCCATGCTGCGTCCACTTTTTTTGTTTGCGCTTTTTGCGTGTTTTTTCACGCAGCAAAAAAAATGACTTGGGTGCTGATTTTGTTGCAGAATGTTGCTGTTGAGCCATCAATTTTCCTTGACGATGATATGCAAAATGTTGCGCATGAAGAAGAAGAAGAAGGCATTGATCTGAATGATACTCCACGAAATGTTAGTGACGATTCGTTGCAGCTGAACACCGATGGTGTAGCTCCATATCATGGCAATGCCCGTGTGGCTAGTGACAATGCCAATGGAAATGCTGCAACACTTGTTGACGAACCGGATGAAGATATATCATCACAACCAGTTGTCCCTTTTGTTGGAATGGTTTTTGACAATGTTGAAGAAGCTCAGCGTGTTTACAATGAATATGCCTCGAAGATGGGCTTTGGAACTCGCATTGTGACATCAAAGTATAGTAGGAAAAATAGCTCAGATAAGAAGCGCATTCTAATCTATAGAGTTTTTGAGTGCATACACTCACGGAAAAATCCTTCAAAGAATGTTGGTGGTAGCATTTCTGACGGGGCTGCAACAAATGAGTGTGATGATGTTGATATGAGCTATGCTAGTAACAAAAAAATCTCCAAGCAAACAAGCTGGCATCTATATAGATGTGAGCGACAAGAGGAAAAGAAATCGGTTGGAGCGGTATGATTGCAAGGCTCGTATGGGTGTTAACCTCAAAGACGGTAGCTGGGTTGTGACAATTTTTGAGGCCGATCACACACACCAGCTGATGTTGCAAAGGGGGCATCAGAGATTTTGCCGCTCTCACAGAAAGATCCCGGATGCAGACATGCAGTACATCACTTCACTGCACTATCGCAACATATCTACGGCTAATATGTTGGGCTTGCTTGGAGATGCACGGTGTTGCGATCCAAGGAGTTTGCCGTATGTGAAGACTGATGTGACAAATGCAAGAGCAAAGTTGCGAAGGGGCCTGTCGGAACGTGATTTGGAGCTGACAATCAAGTACTTTGAGAGAAGACAAGTGGAGAATCCAAACTTCTTTTTCTCGAAGTTAGAAGAAGATGGAGCTGTTAGGGCGCTTTTCTGGGTTGATGGGAGAACACGGGCCTTGTATCCAAAGTACAAAGATTGTGTGTTTTTCGACACCACATTCTGCACAAATCGCTACAACTTGCCCTTTGCTCCGATTGTTGGCATTAACAACCACACACACACTGTTTGCTTGGGGTGTGCTTTGTTGCCTGATGAAACCATTGAAACTTCAAGTGGGTCTTCCAGCAATGGATGTTGGCAATGAATAATGAGCATCCGTTGAACATTATGACTGATCAAGACCAGACAATGGCTACAACCATCTCCATGGTATTTCCAGATTCAACACACAGATGTTGCAAGTGGCACGTCTTCCGGGTTGCAAGGACAAAACTTGGGAAGATGCTGGGCAAGGATGAGCCTTTTGTAGAAGAATTCTATGGTTGCATTAACGGTTCAGATACCGTTGAGGAGTTTGAATAACAGTGGAAGCAGATGGTCGAGATATTTGGTATGGCTGATAAGAAACACCTCAAAATTATGTGGAACAGCAGGGAGATGTGGGCTCCTGCGTACTTTAGGAATAAGTTCTTCCCATTCACAGGAACAACTGGGCGCTCCGAGGGCCTGAATTCCTACTTCAAGACTTTAAATCATCATGGAGACCCGGTTTGGACATTTGTGCAACAGTTTGAGCTTTGCCAGGAGCTAATGCTTGATCGTGAAGACAATGTGGGCTTCATCAAATGAAGCGATGAGGCCACCACTCTGGGGCAAGTAAGTCCAAAGTCATGTAGCATTTTTTTAGTTTTCCAGTACAGTTTGGATGCAGCATTTCAATGAAACACATGTAACAATTCTTATTGATGTTGGAAGCTTTTTTGTTTGCAGTTACAACATTGAGAAGCAGTCTGCTGATTTCTATACCAGAGAGGTATTTTCCAAGTTTCAGAAACTATTAGCTAAATCAACAGGCTATGGGCTGCAATACCAGCTGCAAGGGAATGTTGGCTGGTTTCGTCTTGTTGCAAATGATGGCATGAACCCTAAAGTGTACACGGTGCATGTTGCCCCTGATGATCAGACATACATGTGCAGTTGCAACATGTTTGAGATGTGTGGGCTGATCTGCCCACATATCATCTGTGTCATGGTGCACCTGAATGTGCAAGCGATACCTGCGAATTACATGCTTCCAAGATGGTCTAAGAGAGCAACCGACCTTGCACTTGAACCAGGCAATGGGCATAGAGCTATGCATTTCTGCGTCCCCACAACAAACACCCTAAAGTTTAACTCTCTCTGCCGGAAGTTTGGGAAACTCGCTTCTGATGCATGCTTCAATGATGAAGCTTATAGTTTTGTCTCTGGGCTAATTGATCAGGGCAGTGTTGGGGTTGCTGAAATAAAAGCTAGAGCGATCGATGAAGGTGCAGGAGACGAAGAAGCCCAAGGTCATGCAGCAAATGAACAACTCTCAGGGGGTCCCAGTACAGGGCAGCAGGATCCACCCCCTGTAGGACTACGAAACCCACCAAAGTCAACAAAGAAGGGGAGGCCAAAAGAAAAAGAGAAGCGAAGGAAGCCACTAATTGAGCTTCGAGAAGATGAAATGAAGAAGAAAGCAAAGAAGGACGCAGCGAAAACGAAGAAAGCTCCAAAGCCAAGGGAAAAGAAGACTCCATGCAAATATTGTGAAGATGAGGATCACAACGTGAAGAACTGCCAACTCCTTGCCGCTTTTCTTGCTGCGAGTGCGAGCGCGAAAGCTCCGGGTGTCGGCCCAATCCTTACACTTTAGGATGTTTCGTGAGGGAAACAATGATGAATTACCTTGTAACACCCCATGTCTTATGATAAAAAGTTGTGTTGACTAGTTGTGAATGTTTGTGTTTTGGGATTGCAACATATTACTACATGTGTGGTTTCAAAATGCAGAATGTTGGTTTTTGAATTATGATGGTGCCAACTTATAAGTTTTTTTTGTAAAATAGTACTCAATGGTTGTTGTTTACCACAACTTTTGAAAAACATGGTTCAATATCCTTGAAAACATGTTTTGAATCTCTCTGAAAAAGCATGGTTGCAACATTTTAAAAACATGGTTGAAGCTTCTGTAAACATGGTTGAAGCTTGTAGGAAACATGGTTGAAGCTTTTGGAAAACATGGTTGAATCTTTTTGAAAATAATGGTTGAAGCTTTTGGAAAACATGGTTGAAGCTTTTTCAAAGAATGGTTGAAGCTTTTTTAAACATGCTTGAAGCAAAAATAATGGTTGAAGCTTTTGAAAAACATGGTTGAAGCTTTTTCAAACAATGGTTGAAGCTTTTTTAAACATGGTTGAAGCAAAAAAACAAGTTTGAAAAGGAAAAGCCTTGAATGATTTAAAGTGTTGATTTTGCTATGGAGCAAGAGTTTGGAAAGGAAGCTTATTTACATTATGCTTCCAGCAAAAATATTGTAGGGATGTAGCTAATTTGCAGGTCAAGTGTATATTTTGGCCCTGCAACAAATCTAACAGAAGGTTGTAGCTATTTTCTGTGAGCTTCCAGCAATTTGAGTGTGACAATGCAACATCCACATATTGTTTTCATAAAAAAGGTTTCGAGGGAAAAAATGCACAAAGATTCCCTTGAATCTTCGATCGATGAAGCTCAGAACCAACAAAACAATAAACAGTTGTCAATGCATCCACTAAAAACGGAAGAAGTGCTTCATCCAAAAGATCAAGTTATCATCGGTTTACATACCAAAAAGAACACATATGTTTACCGGAGGTATCATCAGTTTACATACAAACACGCACTACTCTAATACTATCAGAACGCTACCACCTCAGACATGATTCTAGACCTAACGAAAGGAAACGAGCTTGATTGTCTTGAACCCTCCAGCAAATTAAGCCGCCAACTCTTCCCTGAATGCCCGCTCCATTGGGGCATTGTTGATTGGGTGAATGCAGAGGTTGTGCGCCACATCCATGCGGTATCGTGCCATGTCTTCCTGTAAAAATGAATGCAAAAGTAAGCAAGTATGATACTAATTATTATTGTGTTGCATGAGTATTGAAAACAAAAAGAAAGTAGATTGCAACAAAATGACAAGAAAAAAAATGTGTACCTGTTTGAACTCTTTCATTGACTTCCCATTAAAGTTCTCCACATATTTGAGCCCGAAAAAGCCACAATCACATCTATGAGATGAAAAAAAGTTCTCGTTCATAGTTCCCATGCATAGTTGAAACAAACAAGAATGTTGAAATGGAACACATGATTGAAGCAAAATTCAAAAAGAAAACTCACAGGTTATCTTGCTTTGGGTAATCCTTTAGGTCAACACGGGCGAAGGATCCAACATTGACATTGAATTCGCTGTACTCTTGTGCGAGGGCTGCAAAGTTTGTGATCTACCACTAAGAAACACGCACAAAAGTTTGAAAAAATAGGATGAGGTGTGTGAAGATGACAACAGGGCATTTATGTAGATGAAGGAAAATTCAAACAGAAAATTAAAAATAGAGAGCATGAGCCTACCAGGTTATTTGCCTGCTTCTTCAAAGGAGATTGTTTTCCTTTTGAATGGATTGAGTCAAATACATTCCACTGCTTGTATAGCAAGTTTGCGCAAACAATTATCCAGTGCTTATCATGAACAATTGTGAAAAAAGCTAGAAAGCACAAAAGAAAGGCAAAAAAGGTACTCAGAACATGTAAAAAATGTTACAACCTAGTAGGAATGAACGTATGCTTTCCAATGTTGTAACTGATGTACAAAAAAGCTTCCAACATCAATTAGAATTGCTACATGTATTTCAAAGAGATGTTGTCAACGTCAATAATAATTGCTACATATGTTTCGAAAGAAATGCTACATCATTGGATCATATTTTGAAAGTATTTGTGGTGTGAAACAAAAGTAGGCTCTCGGGAAACTTACGAGGTCATATTTATTCGCCTTGAACTTTGTCACAGCCCTTTCAAGCTCGGGTATGAGTTTTGCTGGTTGGAAGGTTGTTGGGTCTTGTTTTAGTAGGATCTACTTGAAAGATACAACAAAATGGTTAGTGTGTGTTGCAACAAAAAATGTGAAGAAAAAAGGAATGAAGCATTGCTTGTTTTTGCAAAAACTTACCCCCGCGTGGACTGAGAACATGTATTTCTTCCGATTCGTACCACTTGCTGCACGGGATGCCATGTTGTTCATCTCGATACATAGGGACATAACCTCATCATTCATATCCCCACGAGGCTTGAAGCATACCAGGAATTTCTTGTATCCAATGTAAAATCCACCTATCTTGATGAAAGGTGTCCTGTTACCATAGATGCAACCGAATGAATCATTTGTTTCGAGCAGAAAAAAATAAAAAATAAAAAGCAAAAATAGATAGGGCTTAGGTAGCTCACACTTGTTCATTGGCTTGTGATCTCCTCAATGGTTTCCCATGCTTTACATACTTCTCATATGTGGCTGCAGCTGCATCGACCTTTTGCTTCTTTGCCTTGGTATTTTTTACGGCTGGAATTTTGGCCATCCTCTTCTTCCTAGTGTTCTTGTCATGTGTGCTAGGGCCACTGCTTGCATCAACAATTTGCTCTTCTGTAGCGTCCATCTTAGGAGCTGTAGGAAGCAACAAAATGGATGAGTTTGCAAGGGATTGTACAAAAAAGAATTTGCTGCAATCACACATATGTAGCGAAAAAATGACATGGAGAAAAACAAAAGGAAATGATGCAGGAGGAAGGAAGCATACTTGGGCTGTCATCATCGTTTGAAACAGGGAACACAGGGATGTTTTCAAAGATGGGGCTGACTGTGCTCTTGATTATAGGCTCATTTGTGCAATGCATCATCTCGTAGTCTTTGGAGCCCTTTGGGAACAACTCACAGGATGGCTCGTCGTCCCAAATGCCGGTTGTCGCACTCCTGGGTGCATCACAGAAGAGTGGGGGGCTGTGAGGTGAGACGTTCCCTTCCATCTCGAAACTCACTCATTGTTGCTCACGAGTTTCAGCAGCCTCAGTTGCTACTTGTTGCTTCAATCCGGTGACTTCATCCTTGTTAATACTAGGTGTTGTACCTTTAGCTTGAGCTTGAGCACCAATGCCATCATTTGCAGCTTTAGCATCATTCTCTTTTCCGCGACATTCGTCCATGATAGGTGCTTCAAAGGAGAAGTTGGGCTCACTGGTAGCTGTGATGGCGTCTCCAACATCGCGAAGCAGGGCAGCCATCCGGCTGCACTGCAATCCCTTTAAACACTGTCCAAACTTGCCTACAACATCATCCACCTCCGCTGCAAAAATACCCTTGTGCTTGTCGTAAAGCATTTGAAACTGAGTTGGTACCTACAACAAGGCAATTATTGAACATTTTAGTCACATGTGTGGATGTAAAAAAACACAAATGTGGGTGTGGCACATTAGAGGTATGGATGGAGCGAGAAAACAAGTAGGTATGCTACTGTGTTACTATGTATCAGATAAAGAGTGTGATTGTAGCAATTTACTGTCATGTATGTAGGTAGCAGATTAATGATATGGATGTAGCAAAACTATAACATGGATGAAGCAAAAACAGAATGTAGTTGTAGCACACTAGACACATGGATGTAGCAAAAAAGCCTAGTAGGTATGAACTTAAACCACATATGAAGCAAAAACAGAACATGGTTGTAGCACATCAAAATGAAGGATGCAGCAAAATAAATATACACTTGCAACTTGGTATAATAAAATAATGCGAAGCCAACGGTAAACAGGAAATGAATACAATGAAAATGTACCCTTAGATCTTGCATGCTAGGGAATGATTGCTGCAGCCAATCGTTCAGCGATGATGATAGGTGTGGTTCAGCATCAACATTTTGTTGAGCCTCGTTTGATTGAGAGTTCTTTGCTTGATTTTCAGCACCTTGAACTTGGCTTCCTTGGCCACTAGTTCCTTGGCCACTAGGTGCTTCAGCACCAACTCCCTGCCCACTAGCTGCTTCAGCACCAACTTCCTGTCCCGCAAGTTGTGCTGCATAGGGGGTGTTGCACAAACTCCGGATCTAGGAAAACCAAACATGAGTGGCGGAAATAAGAAGGCTGCCATAAACTAATTGGAAAAGCAAAGATTGCTACATGCAAATTCAGTGAGCAAAAAACAGGGGGGTGTTAATACTCCATTGACAAAGGAAAATACATAGGCGGGATGTAGCAAAATTACATGGGTGTGTTTCCCGTAGAAAGGTTGGATAAGAGTGAGCTTGTTCTTGTCAACTTTATCCAACCACTAAAAATCCTTTTGGCAAACAAAATGTATCCTCGGCACGGAATAATCAATAGCATGCTCATTTGGGAGGCCAGCCGGGATATCAACATGATCCATGTATATGATCTGTATGGAATGGAAAAGGACATTAGCCAACAAAAAACATAAAAGTCATGAAGGTTTCATGCAGCAAAGGAAAAAGATGGAGGTATTTCATAATGTTGCATTGCATACCGCTAACATGGGAAGGCATGAAGCAATCTGAAACTCTTTTTCTGTGTTTGCTTGCATCCTCTTCTTCTCTTGAAAGACTCCAACCTCTTCCATCGCTCGTGCCAACAAGTGCTCATCCCAAGCGAATTCATGCACTAAAGACATATCTTCCAGGGAAGCAAGATACTCGAGATTCACCATATTGCCCGTGCCTGGGCACAAAACTGTTGCCAACGCAAGGAGTGCCCAAGTCCTATTTATCATAACCACGTCCTCCTCACTGCAACTAGTGAGCAACTTGACAACATGGGCGATTGGAGCCCTGTTCCCCTCCTTGTAGATGCTGCGAAGATCATGTTCATCACTCTTCTTTAGAAGCTTCACGGGTCTATCACCGGATGGCACGTTCAAAATCCTTTTCACCATAAGCTTGCTGAAGGTGATAGATTCGTGTTCATCGCAACAAACTCAATGAGCTCATGGGGCACCTTGAAAGACCGGATGTCCAACAAGTCTCCAAACGGTCCCTCCCTTATGATTCTCCGTTTTTCCGGTGACACTTGATTCCCAATCTGAGCCAGCCTTTTTGAGTTAAACCTTGACTTAAAGCCACATAGATTGCCTTTCTTCTTATTCTTCTTCTTAGCCTTCTTACTCCCCTCATTCTCACCAGAGGTGCCTGCAACATCTACAAAAAGGAAAAAAACAAGTCAATAAAACCATAAAACTGCACCATCAAAAGCTAGGAAGAAACATACATGAACACCTAAAAAATTCTGTAAAACCTATGAAACATACAAGCACACACAAAAGCACTCTGAAAATTAGCATTTATTATAAGTACGTCTGCTATAGAATAAAACCTAGGAGATTTTGCAGCACCAAGAGGCCTATTTACAAATTTACATCGCATTAATTAGAGAAGTGTTGCATGGATCAGAATTAACTAGCGCCGGATGTATCAAATGGTGCGTGGCCTGATTGTATGTTAGCCAACCTCACCTCAAATTCTGCTCCCTGAAAAAATTGTAATTCTAGGTTTGTCCCAAGCCAAATTTGATTAAGCTTGACTGACTCTACAAAAAGTGTGCAAGATATGTTTTATACGGAATCTCTCATACATGAGACTAATCAAGTATTCTAGCTGTTAATATATCATATAAACACAGTCAAGATTTGTTAAACTAGTTTGAGTCAAGATAAGACAATCATCCTGAGGTGGCACACACAAATCCTGATGTTAATTGGGTATTCTGGTTTGTTTTTTCAAGGAAACCAGACTATGAGCTTTGTACGGTTGCAGCATCTCTTTATCCCCATCTCCACATTGAAAAGATAAAAAACGCACGGGCAGGTAGCATCCTGGATGGCTGCTTCCAGCTCTCCGTGGCGCCCGTTGTAGCATCCTGGGAACCGGTTGTAGCTCCCTCCAGTCTAATTTGCTGTTTTGAGCTCTGCAGCTCGCCGCGATCACCGGTTCCAGCAAAACCAGTACGCAGGTTGCAGCTACCGTTTTCCCATCCCAAATCCATAACCAACAGAAAAATATATGCCAGATTCAAATTCACCAGCGCGCCCCCTCCCTCTGCCAGCGGGAACCCCACCCCGCCCCCTCCCTCTGCCCGCGGGAACGCCACCCCGCCGCCTCCCTCGACCCGCGGAAACGCCACCCCGCCGCCTCCCTCGACCCGCGGGAACGCCACCCCGTCCTCCTCCGCGCCGGCGCCGGCGGCGGCCCGCGGCTCGCCCGCGCCCTAACCCTAAATCCAACGGGGGAGGGGAAGACAACAACGAAAATGAAGAGCTCGAGGGGAGAGTTACCATCGAGGGGGGCGGGCATAGATCACCGGAGAATCGAGATCCGCCTTGGGCCGCCGCCGCCGCCGCCGCTGCCGCCCTGCGCGAACAATCCCGTCGCCCGCCGGTCGCCCTGCATCGAAACTAACCCCCGAGCGGTTGCAGCAAAATGACCTTGAAAGGGATAACCCCGTGCGCGTTAAAAAAAAGGAGTCTGGTGACACGTGGCGTAACTGTGTCCTTGGATCAAAAAGAGATCCAACGAACGGGGCGCGACCGGCGCAACGGTTCGGCCGGCGCCCCGGCCGCAAACACTTCCCAAGTAAAAATATGGATGCCGCATATGTAATCTATATACATTGGCACTTTGCTTGTGTACATCCACCATGGAGGTGGCGCCAGCCTCTGCTTGTTAACGTGTACTACGTGGCAAAGAAAAGGTGTGTCACGGAGTGAGGTGGTCACGTCCGGTTCACGCAGGAGCAGCCTCAACCACTCCGAGGTGCGCCAAGTCCACCCATGAACTATTCCTGCCACAGGTTTTGTGGAACGGATCTGGACAAGCATTGATGATGCATGACAACGTTTGAAAATCAAGATCGATACCCGTCTAGTTGGACGTTGGATGGATCCAGATGTGAACCTTTCCACACGGCGCCCTGTTATACAGCCTGGTGCTGGCACTACAAGGATAAGGCGATCTTCCCGTGTCCACTGTGGATGCTGCAAGTGATTTAATCGCGCTGTTCATGTCTCTCTCTCTCTCTGGTTTCACTTGCGCCACAGACGACCGCGTGTCTCGGTGACCTAGGTACATGTACAAGACTTAAACTGAGATAGAGGAAGTAGCACTATCGCGACCGCATGTCTCGGCGCCGCCCATGGCGGGCTCACGAGGCCGGAGTAAAAGCCGGGTGGCTCCCGGTCGGTTTCAGCTCGCCGCCGCCCTCGCGCACCCGTAGCCACCACGACCACATGCGACCTCGTGGTGCTTTGTCTGGGAGACTGCCGAGAGCCACACCACATTCGCCGATGAAAACTACGGCCGGGAGCCGAGCCGAGCCAAGCAGGGCATGTTCATGTTGCTTGATTGACCTGGAAAACAGGAGCTCTGGACGATGAAAGGAGAGCCAACCCGATCGCCCACTCACTAGCTCCAGTGATCGCGGAGCAAAACAGCACACGATTCCAGTCAACCGATGGTGCATCGCTCAGTAGGACAAAACGCCTCTACTGGTTAAACTTATATGTTCTATAAAAAAGATTACTGGTTAATATAAATGTTTGACACGAGAAAAATCTTAAAACTCTCCGGATGAAGGGAAGATAAGGACTATTGATTTCTCTCACGCGCTGGGGAAAAGAATGCGGGCGTGCCAGTGTACCGTAGTACACAAAAAAAATGGTATGGAAAGCAAGTATTTCATTAATCTCAGCGGATAAACAAAATTACAAGATCCCATAAAAAAAGGAATGCGCTCCGTGGCCTACTAGCACGGCCTGCCTGACTATGGCGATGTGCGGTCTCCTGGTTCCCGGGGCCTTGAAAAGCTCCCGGTTAATTACTCCCGTGGGTTGCTCCGCGAAATACCTCCGATTAAGCCGTGTGGTCGTCTTCGTCGTCTTCGCTTTGCGTTCTCCATGCATGATGATGATGGTGTGTGTGCGTATGGTGTGGGCGGCGGCAAAGCCCGTGTCCTCGTCGGTACACGTGCCGCTCAAAACATGGCTTTGTGTTGGCCACGTTCGCCCGCGCCGTCGCGCCTCGTCGGTCTTGACAACGTTGATGTAGTCGGTGTTGAAGTTGCATGGGTCCTGCTCAGCTCGGACTTCTTTACGATGTAACGGCTTCATCGGGTATGCAAGGGGTTCGCCTCGCGGAAGTATTCTTATGGAGACCGGCGTCGGTGTAAAACCAACGCTCGCTCGTATCGGCAGTGCCGGTGTGGTTGGCGCCTCGTCTCGGCTGGACGCCGTGTTTACGGCGGTCCTCCAAGACAAGCCCACCGCCACACAGGGCTATCGGGAGTTAGTGTTGGCAAAGTCACATTGCCTCCTCGCCATCACGCCTCATCTTCATGGGCTCCGGGTCGTGGAGACCGTCATGTCGCACCATCTTCTCCTCCAGGTCACGGACGGCACCAAGGGTGTGTGTTATCTTCTTGGCTCCGTGTCATGGGCTCCATCTTGACAAGGTAGACTTGGTGGTGATGTCCCGCGAGCTCCAAGCCTTCGCTCCAACTTGATGATGTTGACGTTGATGGTGTCCTCCTTGCGAGCTCCACGCCGCGATTCTCCGCGGTACCGGGTGTTGGCGCTGGGCGACGTCTTTGCGAGCTCCGCGCCGCCATCCAAAGTGGCACGGTGGCGGCATCGTTGTGAGCCTCCACGCCTTTGTCCTCCAATGGCGCCGACTTGATGAAGAAGATGACGGGTGTCATCCTAGCGAGCTCCGTCTCGCCATCCTCCGCGGCACGCGGCACCATCCCTACGTGCTCCGCGCCTTCGGGCTCCAGCTTGACGAAGTAGATGTCGGCGGCATCCTCAATGGGCGCCATGCCTCCATCCTCTAGCTCCAGCATGACGAAGTGGATGGCGGGCATCCTTCTTGTGAGCTCCCCGTCATGATCCTTGCGGCACCAGGTTGATGCTATTGACATTGGCGCCATCTTGGCGAACTCCATGGCGCCATCGTCCCGAGCCTCCACGCCTTCGTACTCCATAGCGCCGGCTTGATGAGGAAGATGACGGGCGTCGTCTTAGCGGGCTCCGTCTCGCCATCCTCCGCGGCACGCGGCACCATCCCTACGTGCTCCGCGCCTTCAGGATCCAGCTTGACGAAGTAGATGTCGACGACATCCTCAATGGGCGCCACGCCTTCGTCCTCTAGCTCCAGCATGACGAAGTAGATTGTGGGCATCCTCCTTGCGAGCTCCCCATCATGATCCTTGCACCACTAGGTTGATGATGTCGACATTGGCGTCGTCTTGGTGAACTCCATGGCGCCATCCGCCGCCACACGACGATGGCATCCTCGCGAGCCTCCATGCCTTCGTCCTCCATGGCGCCGGCTTGATGAAGTTGACACTGGCGTCGTCTTGGCGAACTCCACGCCATGATCCACCGTGGCACGATGGCGGCATCCGCGCGAGCTCCGCGCCTCCGGGACTCTAGCTTGACGAAGTAGACGTCGTCGGTCTCATCACCAAGGGTAGCCACCACAAAGGAGGCCAATGGGCTGCGCGCCCGTAGCCCCATCGACACGCCCTCATCTCCCACGCCTTGGTGAAGTCCGGGAGTAGCCTCGTCGTCTTGGTTAGCTTGAGGAAGATGATGATAGCGCCAACGAAGTGCTGCATGATCGCGAGCTCCACCGCGCCACCATGTGCTGTGCATGCATGCAATAATAAAGGATGAAGGAGTGATTAGATGATAACTTTACCTTTCGGGAAGATCGACCTGGTGTTCATGTTGCTGTTGAGGCGCCTGCTTCTTGTACGAATGATCGTCGGCGTTGTCGTGACGAGATGTCGAGGCTGATCTCTCTTCTCTCCTTCTACTTCTTGCTGTGTGAGTTCTGGTCGCCGGATGTTTCTAGTTGCCATGGATGTGGTCGATGGATTTGTGGATGTGTTGATATCCGTGCGTGAGTTCTTGGGACGTGGTGGCTGGATGTGTCATATTTATAGGATGGGAGAGCCGGGGCTGGACGCAGCCGCTGACTGGTTTCTTCCTTCTATTATTTTCCTTGATGTCCAAGTTTGCACCAAGAAAAGGAAATAAACCAATACATACCTTAGTTGTTTCACGTATGCCTTTCAATGAGAAACATCCAGGTCGTCGGTTGTTTTGCTTCCTAAACTTGGTGACTTCCCGATTATACACACACCTCCAGCGGTTCCCTTGCTTTTTTTTCTTCTTCTTCTAAGTATAGCTGGCTTCAGGTATTTGAACATGTACACGCAAGCTCGCCGGCCGATATACGGGTACAAATACGTGCACACCGGCATATTCTTGACCCTCCATGCATGTACTAGCAGTAATAGAGATCCACGTACATATATGTGCCAATCTACAAGATCACGTGCAAGCACATGTATGACTCCTTTTTTTGTGTGTGTGTATTTAGGTACGTATGCGCGAGCATGCCGGCCGGCCGCCAATACCCGAATACGTATATGTATAGTACATGCAATATGAACTAGCCTTGTTTACCTTCATGAACTTAAATGATGTGATCCAAAATGAACAATCCACACATGTCTTGCAAATGTAATACCTGTATGGAAAATCTTCAAAAAAATTATTTTATTATTAGAAATGTATAATTACTCGTCAAACAAATGTCCCTTCACCAAATAAAGTTCGAGCGTGAAGCGATCGAACTTAGTTTGGTGAAAACATTTCTTTTTTTCTGAAATGAATTGGCGCATCAACATGTGTGCAGCCTAGAGAGGTATTGACCCAGGGTCCGTGACATCGGGGGTCATCCTGAAGACGATTGACTGATAGTAAGGTAAATTAGTGTAGGCATGTCCATCCACACTTCTGTTCTCTAGGATGCTCCTTGGATCGTATAACACGCACGATGCCAGCCAACAAAGGAATCCTATCCTGTCTTCATTCCATGGCGAAACATCATGCCTTGTCCTCAAAACGAAAAATAAAAATTTACCAATTTCGTCACGACCGTCTAGCTGCTACGGTGCCATCCGACTTGATTGGAGGGTTTCATAGATTCACGCTGGCCGCACTGGCGCGTTGCACTGCTCCCAGGATCTCCTTGTGTAGATGTAGGTGAGGCATTGGTATACCGTCGATAGCTCCCCTTCATTGAGCAAACCGTCATACCATCCATGATGTGACAATTCTGGTGGTGTGCCGGGACGCCATCGGCCTTACGGATAATGGGGGGGTTGATGTTGCCCCCATGCTTCATTGTTGCCGGAGACGGGGTTGCGGAGACGAATCTGCTCCACCTTCGTGAGCGCAGGCGTTGCCTTCTGGCGCCCATCGTGCGTGTCGGTGTAGACCATTGGTTGTCGGGCTGTCATCGGTGTTGTCAGGGACGCATGGGTATTGCTGCACCCAAACACCCAGGACGTAGTTTTATGTAGTGGTTGTTGTCGGAAAGCTGTCGACGACGACAGGGAGTGCCTCTCCATGGCTGCAAAAGATGTTGGAGGAGCACAACTAGGAACACCAAACAAAAACAAGCGACAAAGAGAGGGGAAAAGAAGTTTCTGGGTTTTAAAATGTTGGCTTTCCCATTATACACCAGCTATAGGTGTGATATCCGAGAAGGGTACCGAAGGACTTGTCATTGGGAACCGTCGAAAGACCTTGACGATTGCAACTTAACAACTTAAATAAGCTTCGATGTACATGTATGAAGACGTCGTGTTTCGGGATGCTTCCGAGAGGCAACGAAAATTCATACTCTAGCCCATCATCATAATGAGGACCCCCACAGCTCAACATGCCCCCTGCACACGCCCCATGAACCCACAGACTTGGGTGTGATAAGTTCAGGGTAAATGGTTTTGGGACAACGGCTTGGCGATTTTTCTTCATGCATATTGAGGGGTGGTGAACAGCTACCTCCCGCCTTCCTTCCAGTGGGTCCCTTACTGCTTGGCCACCTTACTTCTTGGACTATTGGGATTTTCTTTCTTGAATTTGCTTCTTGGACTTTCGGAATTTCATCTTGATTGCTCACACGGATGATTGATTGGTGCGGACTTCATGGACTTTTTTTTTGACATTCGGCTCGAACTTCTTGGGGATTCTTCTTCCAGGATTCTTCGGGACCCACCTTGAGAACTTGGAAGGGAACTATTCACCTATGTGGACTAGGAAAAACCCTCTAGCACATTATCTGGGCTTCTGGTGGCGCACCCCAAGGTTGCCATGTGACTACACACCAAACCAACTTGTGTTGGGTCAGGCAGCCCTCCATGATCTTTTCCTATAGTCTTCCCTGGAGTGCGAGCCTCTGTGAACATGAGGCATGCCAGGAAACATGAGGAGCGCGGGGTCTCAATACTCAGAAGTGCCCAAGTAATCATCTCCGCTGCCTCCGGAAGCATACACCTAGTACGTGTCGTGCATTATGGGTGTAGGAGCCGCTCCACCTACAAATCGACACATTGTGCCGCCCTCCAACAAGTCCTAGGGTAGCCGAAACTTCAATCAACAGCTTAGTGCGATAGGGAAAGCCATTTTTTTTGTTGGACTTAGTCCGTAAAAATTAGGGAAAACTAGATATATCCACGAAATGCTAAGGAGAATGCATCATGGATCCGAGAGCCCACAGAAAAAGTTTCCCCAATGAAAAAAAACAAAAGGCAACAAAAGAGGCAAAATTTTAAGAAAAATATTTTTTGAGGAACCTTCCGTTGATTGGAGGCATAGGTCGGACTCCCTGAGAATCGACGAGCTGGTATGCTCCCCCGTCGTAGACTTGCTCGATGACGTATGGCCCTTCCCACTTTGGCTCAAACTTGCCCTTCGTCTTGTGTGTCACGACGATGGGTCGCCTGAGCATGAGAACCAACTCGCCTTTTCGGAAGACGCGCTGCTTGACGAGCTTGTCGTAAGCTCTCACCATATTCTGGCGGTAAAGCTCAAAGTTCTGTAGGGCATTAAGTCACCCCTCTTCAAGGGCGTCGAGCTCCTGAAACCGTAGTCGTACCTGTTCATCGTGGGTTAATTCATCTTGGATAGCCACCCTCAAAGAGGGTAGCTGGACCTCCAGTGGTAGGACCGCCTCACTCCCGTAAACGAGAGAAAACGGAGTCGCCTGCGTCGGGGTACGAACTGTGACACGGTACGCCCATAAGGACTCGAAGAGACGATCATGCCAGTCTCTCTGGTTCCTTGTCACCGTCTTCTTGAGTATCTTGCCAAGCATCTTGTTGAAAGCCTCGATCGCGCCGTTAGCTTGAGGGTAGTAGCCGGTGGAGTAGTTCCACTTGATCTTGTACTTCTCCATGAACCTGTACATCTTGTTGGACTTGAAGGCCTTGCCGTTGTCGGAGGTGATCCGATGAGGTATCCCAAAGCGATATATGATGTTTCGCTCTAGGAAGTTGATGACGTTGTCACTCTTCACCTCCCGTAACAGGACAACTTCCGCCCACTTCGAGAAGTAGTCCGTCGTGGCGAGGATGAAGCGATGCCCCCTGGAAGATGGAGGGTCGGTAGGGCCGATGACTTCGATTCCCCAGATATCGAATGGCCAAGAGGGAATGGTAGGGTGAAGAGGGACTGGCGGCCTGTGCTTGAAATCACCATGAACTTGACAATTGTGGCATGATCTAGCCACCCGAAGGCAGTCTGACATAATGCCGGGCCAGTAGTATCCTGCTAGACGTATACTATGATACATCTTGGCCCCTCCTTGGTGCCCGCCGCAGACTCCATGATGCATCTCCTGTAGGATCTTGTCGGCTTCGCTTCATTTTACGCATCGAAGTAGGACCTCATGTCCATGTGCACGCCTGTATAGGACACCTGCTTCAAAAAGATAGAAAGGGAGTCGTCGTTGTAGTTGGCGCCTTGAGACGGGGTCATCGGGGAGGCTCCCATGCTTGAAGTAGTCGAGGAAGGGTTGCAGCCACTCGCCCTCCTCTACGGCATTCGTCATGACGGTATTGACTTCGTACTCTGCCGGGATGAGCTCCAAGATAGCCGGGAGTAGCCACCTTTCTTCCATGTTCACCTGCATTGTTTTATTATCTGGAAGCACCAATGCCGCTGCTAGTTTCGCCAAGGCATCAGCAGGCGCATTCCTACTACGCGGGACATGATGCACTTCAACATGTTGAAAATTTTCCATTAGATTCCGGGCCGCGGCATAGTACGGCACCAGTTCAGGCTTGTGAACTTCATAGATGTCGTTGACTTGACGGATGATGAGTTGAGAGTCTCCATAAGCTCGCAAGGAATGAACCTCCATGGAGAGCGCCAAGAGGAGGCCGAAGATGAGCGCCTCGTACTCCGCTTCGTTGTTGGAGCATTCTTCCTTGAGGAGGGAGAATGAGTGATACATCACCCCTCCTTGCGGCGTTTTGGACACAAAACCTGCACCGGCTCTTCGTCTTGGGGTACCATCGGGGTCGGCATCCATGCGGGAGGCACCATCAAAGTAGAGCTCCCACGACGCGTCGAGGTTGACGTTGAAAACCTCCTCATCAGGAAGGTCCGTGACAAGAGGCGAGTCGTCTAGAATTGGGTGCGCCGCGAGAAATTCCGCCAAGGCTTGACCCTTGATTGCTTTTTGAGGCACAAAGGTGATGTCAAACTCCATCATGATAAGTGCCCATTTTCCAAGTCGCCCCATGAGCGTCGGCTGACTTAAAACGTACCTCACGGGGTCCGCCCTCGTGACGAGCTAGACTTCATGCTTCAACGTGTTAGTGCCTGAGCTTCTTCAAAGCAAAGATTAGGGCCAAGCACAACTTCTCTATAGCAGAGTAGTTTCGCTCAGCCCCCACCATGGTGCGGCTCAAGTAATAACACGCCACCTCCTTCCCTTCATCATTGTTTTGGGCGAACAAAGCGCCTATTGAAACAGGATGCGCTGCAATGTATAGAATGAGTGGGCGCCCCTTCACGGGAGCTGCCAAGACGGGTGGATTAAGGAGGTACCTTTTGATTTCATTGAATACACGTTGGCATCCTTCATCCCACTCGAACGGGGCTCCTTTCTTCATGAGGCTCGAGAAGGGCTGGATGCGTCCGGAGAGGTTGGAGATGAAGCGCCGGATATATGCTAGCTTCCCTTGCAATGACCTCAACTCTTTGAGATCTTGAGGTGGCGGCATGTCGAGGATGGCTTTGATCTTCTTAGGCTCGATCTCTATGCCTCGGTGACGGACGACAAAACCGAGAAACAGGCCTGGCTGAACAGCAAAGGCACACTTCATCGGGTTCATCTTGAGTTGATGTTGACGTAGCCGCTCGAAGACAACTCGAAGATCCTCCTGATGATGCTTGCGATCCTTGGTTTTGACTACCAAGTCATCAACGTAGCATTCCACCGAATGGTGGATTAAATCACCAAGACCACATGTCATGGCACGCTGGTAAGTTGCACCAGCATTCTTCAGTCCGAATGGCATGACGGTGTAGTAGAAATTTCCCTTCGGGGTCCTGAAAGCGGTGTCAATGGCGTCATCAGGATCCATCTTGATCTGGTTGTAGCCTGACGAACCATCCATGAAGGAAAGTGCTCCATGGCCTGTGGTGGAGTCGATGATGATCTCTGGGATTGGTAGAGGAAAGTTATCCTTTGGGCAAGCCCGATTCAGGCCGCGGAAGTCCTGGCAGATTCGTATTTGCCCATTCTTCTTCTCCACCGGGACAATATTGGCGAGCCACTATGGATACTTCGTCTCCTTGATGAAGCCTGCAGTGATTAACTTGTCGACCTCCGTGATGACATCGTCTTCAAGTTCTGGACGTAACCGCCGTGATTGCTGCTTGATGGGACGGAACCGTGGGTCAATCGCCAACTTATGCGTGGCAACACGAGGGTCCAAACCTGGCATCTCCTTGTAACTCCAGGCGAAGCAGTCTCGGTACTCCATCAAGAAGCTTCGGTAGTCCTCCCGCTCCTCTTCCGTCAGCGTGGCGCTAACAAAAGTGGGGCGTGGGTCGTCCTCTGTTCCAAGGTTGACTTGGACGAGATCATCGATGGTGGGCTGCCCTCCGTCTTCTAACTCCTGTGGTGCTGATATGGAGCTAAGTTCCTCAGCATCACTTGGCTCACCGTTGGCAGAGTGTTGTTGGTGAGGAATGGCAGACAAAGTGTCGAACTCATCGCTTGATGAGACGGACATGGCGTGGCAGTTGACTCGTGTTCCAACACCGAGCTCCTCCTCTTCATCGACAGGGACGTCGTAGGTACAACATTCCATCGCATGGTGTATCGGATCGCCAAAGACGCATTTCATGGCATGGTGGTATGTTGCACCTGCATTCTTCAACCCAAAAGGCATGCCAGGGTTGTAGAAGTCTTCTTCTGGCATCGGTCGCCTTTTATCTTCTGGTTCTCGTGGTTCCGGCATGGAGCTGAGCTTCACCTCATCGCCGGGGGCATCAGGGTTGTCGTAGCCAAGCCCAAACTTTGGTTGAGCCTTGCCTTTTTGTTTGATGAGGTCTTCCGCTTGTCTCCACCATTCCTCGCATATGGCGGGTGGCGGAGGCATCCTGTTGTTCCGCCCAAGAGTGATCCTGGCCTTTTCCAACAAACGAACCATTTTGGGCTCCGCCTTCATTGTCGCTAGTACCTCCTCTGGGTCGCTACAAGTTTGGGGAAATTCAAATACAAAATCGCATTGTTGTACCTGCAGGACTTTGTAGAAAATGGTCTGGACTCCAAATCCGGACAAACAGGGGATTGCCCAAACCTCCAATGGGGAAGTCACTAAGACATAGAGCGACGGGGGATGTACGTCATGAGCTCCCCTTGCGACTTCCTCCACTTCTTTTATTCTTCTTCTATCGGCAATCGGTACGGGCGCAGGTTCTTCCTTTCGAGGGTTGCATGCCCGTAGCGTGATGGGTGGTGGCGCATCATTTCCGCCTGTTAGCATCTTGGAGACTTCCTGGGCACCTGCAGAGCTCCCGAGTGTTAAACAAATGGGCTCCCGGCGCACCAAAGTTGATGAAGAAGTGGTAGCCTCTTGAGAAATTGTTGTAGCCGACCTCAACGTGATTGGTGTTGATGTCGGGAATCTTGCCTTCAACAGTAATGGGGTCACCAGACCAGGCATAGAAGATCCTGTTCCAGATGAGGTCGAAGTAGAGCTCCCTACCTGCAATTGGGAAGAGGGGCTATAGTTGTACCGCGCTGATGAAGATGATTGCCTACGGACTTGGATCCTGTGACTCCGAGAGGAGGAGCCCTTTGCATCAGCGGGTAAGCTCGGCATCATGGGGAGCTTCATCTCAGCTACTGGCCCAAAACTTGGTTTTGTCAAGAGATCCACCGGGGGCATTGTGCGCCCCAACTGCTGGTCGCTATCTACAACGGGGAAGTAGTACTTCGCATCTGCATGGTGAGACTCCTGCACAGTATAAGGAGATATGTTGCCGATGATGTGCTTTTGTGTGCCGCTAGTGTCGAGGAACTTCAGGCATTGATGGAGGGTGGATGGCACGACGTGGTACTTGTGGATCCACGGTCTTCCTAGAAGGGCGGAGTAGGAAGTATTCGCCTCGATGACAAAGAACCGAACCTTGAAACTAAAAGTTGACATCTGGATCTTCAATGTAGTGGCACCTAGCGTAGGCTTCCCTTGGTTGTCGAAGCCGCAGATCATCACGTCAGTAGCCTCCAAGTCGTCCACCGTAAAACCTGCCCGCGTCAAACACCAAAGAGGGAGAATGTTCACGGCAGACCCTGGGTCTATGAGGATCCTGCGAAGATGTGCAACACCAATATTACCTTCCACATACAGTGGCCGGTTGTGGTCACCATCATCTATGAGCTTGTCCTCTTCATCGAACGTGATCTCGTTCACGAACAAGGGGCTGGAGCAAAGACGGTGTTTCGCCATGGACACCTCGTAGAGTTCTGGGGCTTGAAGCGCCTTGATAAGGGCCTCGCGAAGGTCGGGCACCATCATGAGCGCGTCATGCACACTCGGAAGTGCTGGAATCCGCTTGAGGTGGGCGATGATGTTGTAGTCAACGTCACGTGCCTTCATCTTCTCTTGGCCTTGGTGTTTGTATTCCTCCCCCTGCAAAGGCGCCTCCTTTGGGGCGGCTGGCTTCTGCACCCTTGTCGACTTGATATTTAGTGGTTCAGGTAGGACCTGGCCCCCATGCAGGTTCATGTTCACGTCTTCCAACGGCACTTCCTTTGTTGCCTCTTCGGCGTGGAGGACCGCCTGCTCTTCAGGAGTAAACACATCTTCAGAAGGAGTGTCGCTGTAGTCATGGATGACATTGCAACTCTCTATGCTTGGTGATTGGGGTGAGCTGGCTCCTTCTTGAACTTGCTTCACCTCCTTTGCCGGTGCCTGCCCCCAGCCGGGTGGCAAGAACTGCGCCAAGGTTGGTAGCACACGCCCCGGTCGAGGAAAAGGCCCGTCTCCCTCTGACATAGGGACAAATCTTGGTGGAGGCCGACGTTGACTTGGATCGAACTGCCTTAGAATTCTTGGGGGAGCATGTTCTGGCGAAACCGGACGAGGATGTCGGGGTGGAAGCCTCCTTGCGTACGGCCATCGGCGCACCATCCTCCAAGGCTCCTCTTCGGGAATGGCTGGGGTCACCTGGGGCCGAAAGGGAGATACCTGCGTCTTGGAGAGGACGAGGTTGGATAGCTGGTCTTCAACTTGGGCCAGTGGCACCCATGTTTCTTTGAGCTTCGTGGCTTCACTTGGCGGAGACTGTAACTTCATGCTCACCATGTTTACTGCATGGTAATCTGGGTTGATAGCTTCTGGGTCGAGGTTGATCCTTCTCTCATTAATGGCTCTTTGGAGCCATTCTTTGAACGCGACACAATCTTCAATGACATGTCCCACATACTTGTGATATGGGCAAAATAAAGGATTATCTGTCATCCTCACCTGATCAGGCCTCCAAGGCTCTGGTAAGTTCAAGGCTCGATGCTCCATAACCTGGTCGAACATGTCCTTGATGAGCTCCCAAC
The DNA here is from genome assembly GCF_018294505.1 of Triticum aestivum. Classification (NCBI taxonomy): domain Eukaryota; kingdom Viridiplantae; phylum Streptophyta; class Magnoliopsida; order Poales; family Poaceae; genus Triticum; species Triticum aestivum. Next base: position 660,314,128 of record NC_057813.1, on the reverse strand, counting down.
GAAAGACGTACTGCTTCTTGAGGAGCTCCTGCATCGACGGGCGTTGCCTCCCTCCGGCTTGTTCGCCTCTTGCACCCAATATGGGCACATGGCCTTGCGGTGCAGACGAGAAGACCTTGGTGGTGTTTGTTTCGGCTGGTACCTTCGCCCTGCTACCGTCGTTGACTTGTTTGGACATTGAGGCGAAGCGCTTGGCGGGATCAAATGCGCTGGCATTCTTATAGAGCTCCATTATCTGCGGTGATTTTTCAAACTCCAGCTTCGTGGCTGCTACCGCCGTGCTGAGGGCATTAAAAGTTCTAGGCTCGCACTGGGAGACTTCAAGTGACCAATCTTGCTGCATCCCATGGACGCACATCTCAATGGCATCCTCGAGGTGCATCTCCCTGGCGAGACGCACATAACTATTGCGGAAGTAGACGATGTAGTCATCAATGGACTCGTCTTGTCGTTGTCGGACTTGCGCCAGCTCGACAACGGAGAAGTCCTTCTTCATGGCGACGAAGTGCGTCTTGAAAACCTCTTTCATGGCCGCCCAATTCCCAATGGACCCAACCGGTAAATGGCTGTACCAATGGAAGGCGGGCCCAGTTAACGACCCTGAAAATTGGCGAAGGAGAAGTGATGGGCTGTTTGCTGTGTCACCGCATGCTGCCTCGACGTATGCCAAGTGCTCCCTTGCATCACCGGTTCCATCAAATTGACGGAACTTTGGTGGGTGCCACCCTGCGGGATATGCCATCATGTCATGCCATGCCTCGTAAGGCTTCTTCAGCTCACTCTCGAAGGTGCGAGGGGCTTGATCTATCACCATTTGCTTCAACTTCTTGTCCACCATATCCCCAACCATGTCGTGGTAGTCCTTTAGCATAACCGCGCGTGGTACTGCGTTGGCAGAACCATCAGGGCTAACCCAAGGCCGAGCTTGTGTGTTGGGGTCATGTTGAGGCACATCATTTAACGGCACCCTAGCAGGAGGGCCCACCTGAAGTTCCTCCTCTTGCGGATTGACCACTCATTGCAGCGCGCCTTGTGGAGGGACGCTTTGGTTGTTCATCATGAGCTCAATAAACTGGTCAAGCTTTGACGCCAACTGGTTAATCGTCTGGCGCTGGCTTCTGACCTCTTCTTCTAGAGACACTTCTTGTGGTGCTACTATGTTTTCAGTACTTGGGCCATGGATGCCATCAACGGGTGACTTGGCAGCAGGATCTTGATCCACAAGGTTTTCACCATGATTCACCATGCGAACGGGCGCGGTGTGGAGGTCTTCATTACCGCCCTCATAATCTGACAAAACCGATGAAGCTAGTTCGTGGTAACGAGGGGAGTGTGGACAACTCTCCAACGATGGCGAGGAGGACGAGTCGGAGAAATCTTCTTCATCATCAAGGTGGTCTTGGCATTCTCCATCTCCGGGAAACCCATCCGTCACACCTTGACCAGCGATGGATTTTAATCTTGTATTGGCCCCTGGCCGGTTTGCAACTTGTCGTTGCCCTTCAAGGTCTTGAGGAAGCCTTGATGTAATGTCGGTATAGTGTCGCTTGTATATATCTTCATTTTGTGAAGTGCTCTCTCCACCTAATGGGACTTTCCTTGTTGTCATAGGAAGACACGTGGCTCTTGATCTTGCAGCTTCTTGTGATGTTGATGAGCTTGTCTTGGCATCCCCTTCGGCACCCCTGAACCATGCACGAACATGGCCAAGGCACGATAGGAAGGTCCTCTGGAAGTCCGCCTTTGGGTTCGGCACGATCTCCTCTTCAGAAGGATAGTCGAACTCCTCGGTGACGGCGCGAGGTCGCCATCCATTACTTGACCCTTCGCTTGGCTGCACTCCAAGAGTACCGCACATGGCAAGGTTCTTCTCAGTTGATTCCTTCGCTTTTCCAGCCTCCTGCTGGGCTTGAGCTTCTCCATCTTGGTCCATCCTTTCAGAGGGAACAAGAGGAAACTCTGTGGGAAGTGTTGTGTCTTGTGGGAGGGCAGCGTGGGCTGCACCCTCGGAAGCTACTTCATTGTTGGAGGAGGACGTAAGCTTGGCTTCTTCGACGCCTTCCATCGGTGTGGCCGTCGGCGCTGGCATCTTCTGATTCTCTAGTAGGGGTGCTGGTGCAGTAGCCTTCACCCGTTCATCATTCTTCTGGGGAAGGGATGAAGAAAGAACCGCCTTGCTCCCTTGCTCAGTGCTTCTCGTGGACGTCTTGCGTGGTTTCGGACCAACCGGCTAAGCAAGTAGCTATACCGCTCATGCCGCTCCAAGTCGGGGGAGATGCGAAATTTGATCCTGTCATTTTCTTGAATGACCCCACCATCGGGTCGTAAACGTACCTGAGTGTGTCGAAGGACTAAGTCCTCAAGTTCTTTATAAAGAAGATGGCGGTTTCTCCGATGCCTCTCGCGCTTGCGCTGATTCTCCGTTGGAAAGATACCATCCCTTTGCATCGGTGGCGTGCGTAGGAGTGTTGGTGCAGGGCGCTTCCCGGATGATGAAGTCTTGTCCGTCATCGCCTACAGTTGTGGCTGATCTCCCCGCGTGGGAGGTGACGAAGGTCGCGGTGGAAGTGTCGGTCGCAAAGGTTCCCGCGGTTGCCACTGTTGAGTGGGCCGAGGGTCCCTCTCATCGTCTTGATGTCCCCGCCTGGGAGGTGACGAAGGTCGTGGTGGAAGTGCATGTTGCGAAGGTTCCCGTGGTTGCCACTGTTTAGTGGGCCGGGGGTCCCTCTCATCGTCTTGATGTCTTGACCATCGGTTCCAACGTGGAGGCATGTTGGGATATCTTCGTTGTGGGAAGTGTCGAGTTGGTGAAGGTTGTCGCCGAGGCGCCAAAGTCTAGCGCTCATATTGAGGACGATGGCTTGGGGCTTGACGCCTCATCCTTCCCGCAGCTTGAGCCGCCGATGCACTTGGCGCTGTTGGATCTTGGAGCCTCCTCTGGATATTGTTCATCCGCTCTTGGAGTTGGCAAAATTCTCGCTGTAGGTCATTGTTCCGTAGCACGGGTGCTGCATGCCGAAGGGTGGAAAACCTGTTGTTGTCAGGGAGAGACATTCCGTCGACTGCCAAGTTGTGGAGACATGGCGCTCATGCACCCCTTCACGTGTCGCCAATGTTGAGGGAGACAGTAGGGCCTGGTAGAATGGGCTCTTTGCGTGAGCGCCGCTTCCAGAACTCCTTCATGATGGCGCGTCTCACCAGCTCCTTGACCTTGCATGGCTCGTATACCCAATCATCAGGGAACAAGTCATATGGAGGGGTTAAGGTGCTTCGGTAAGTGAACACCTTATCATCTAGGTCCATGGCGCCGAGGGACCAATCCTCCTCTGGCACCGTGCTCTAAGCCATGCGGGAAGCTATCTGTTGGTGGAGTAATTATACCTTGCGGTACTTCCTCCTGTAGTTGCGTAGGGGATGAGGGCTATCCGACAAACGAGCGTTGGCCATGAGCCTACGCAAGTTATCGGCAATGGCCTCCAAATCCTCAAGAAGCTCTACCTCGGTGCGCCGCAGAGTTGGCTTCGACGGCTCCGAGTGTGTAGTCGTGGTAGGGGTGTGGAGGGACGCTGCACTAGCCCGCCTGTTGGCGGCTCTGATGCGGAGGCATTGAGATGCCTCCACATCTCCTTTCAAATCTGCCCTTGTCGACTCCTTCAAGAAGGCGCGCGCCTCAAGCATTAGCTCGCGACACTCCTTCTTCACCTTGGCAGCCTCCCGCCTTAGTGCCTTCTTCGACTGCATAGTTTGGAACTACGCAGGATCTTGAGCTTGATGCATGTAGACCTTCTCGCCAAGCTCGATGACGACCATGGGCGGCATCGATCCAAACTGGATCATTACCGGCTCCTAGTTTCTGCCACGGGAGATTCCACCTGCATGAAAGGGATCTTGATGAGCGGAAATCCTCGCCGACGCCTTGTCATGCAGCATGCTGTGCAGTTTGGGAGACGAGCGAAGACGATTCAGACGACCAGAACATTGCGAAGAAGGGAGGAGAACCATGTCCCACCGGGCGTGCCAATTTGTTTGACACGAGAAAAATCTTAAAAACGCTCCGGATGAAGGGAAGATAAGGACTATTGATTTCTCTCATGCGCTGGGGAAAAGAATGCGGGCGTGCCAGTGTACCGTAGCACACAAAAAATGGTATGGGAAGCAAGTATTTCATTAATCTCATCGGATAAACAAAATTACAAGATCCCATAAAAAAAGGAATGCGCTCCGTGGCCTACTAGCATGGCCTGCCTGACTATGGCGATGTGCGGTCTCCTGGTTCCCGGGGCCTCGAAAAGCTCCCGGTTAATTACTCCCTCGGGTTGCTCCGCGAGATACCTCTGATTAAGCCGTGTGGTCATCTTCGTCGTCTTGGCTTTGCGTTCTCCATGCATGATGATGATGGTGTGTGTGCGTATGGTGTGGGCGGCGGCAAAGCCCGTGTCCTGTCGGTACACGTGCAGCTCAAAACATGGCTTTGTGTTGGCCATGTTCGCCCGCGCCGTCGCGCCTCGTCGGTCTTGACAGCGTTGATGTAGTCGGTGTTGAAGTTGCATGGGTCCTGCTCAGCTCGGACTTCTTTACGATGTAACGGCTTCATCGGGTATGCAAGGGGTTCGCCTTGCGGAAGTATTCTTATGGAGACCGGCGTCGGTGTAAAACCAACGCTCGCTCGTATCGGCAGTGCCGGTGTGGTTGGCGCCTCGTCTCGGCTGGACGCCGTGTTTACGGCGGTCCTCCAAGACAAGGGCACCGCCTCACAGGGCTATCGGGTGTTAGTGTTGGCAAAGTCACATTGCCTCCTCGCCATCACGCCTCATCTTCATGGGCTCCGGGTCGTGGAGACCGTCATGTGGCACCATCTTCTCCTCCAGGTCACGGACGGCACCAAGGGTGTGTGTTATCTTCTTGGCTCCGTGTCGTGGGCTCCATCTTGACGAGGTAGACTTGGTGGTGATGTCCCGCGAGCTCCATGCCTTCGGTCCAACTTGATGATGTTGACATTGATGGTGTCCTCCTTGCGAGCTCCACGCCGCAATTCTCCGCGATACCGGGTGTTGGCGCTGGGCGACGTCTTTGCGAGCTCCGCGCCGCCATCCAAAGTGGCACGGTGGCGGCGTCGTTGTGAGCCTCCACGCCTTTGTCCTCCAATGGCGCCGACTTGATGAAGAAGATGATGGGCGTCATCCTAGCGAGCTCCGTCTCGCCATCCTCCGCGGCACGCGGCACCATCCCTACGTGCTCCGTGCCTTCGGGCTCCAGCTTGACGAAGTAGATGTCGGCGGCATCCTCAATGGGCACCACGCCTCCATCGTCTAGCTCCATCATGACGAAGTGGATGGCGGGCATCCTTCTTGTGAGCTCCCCGTCATGATCCTTGCAGCACCAGGTTGATGCTATTGACATTGGCGTCATCTTGGTGAACTCCATGGCGCCATCGTCCCGAGCCTCCACGCCTTCGTACTCCATAGCGCCGGCTTGGTGAGGAAGATGACGGGCGTCGTCCTAGCGGGCTCCGTCTCGCCATCCTCCGCGGCACGCGGCACCATCCCTACGTGCTCCGCGCCTTCAGGCTCCAGCTTGACGAAGTAGATGTCGACGGCATCCTCAATGGGCGCCACGCCTCCGTCCTCTAGCTCCAGCATGACGAAGTAGATTGCGGACGTCCTCCTTGCGAGCTCCCCGTCATGATCCTTGCACCACTAGGTTGATGATGTCGACATTGGCGTCGTCTTGGTGAACTCCATGGCGCCATCCGCCGCCACACGACGGTGGCATCCTCACGAGCCTCCATGCCTTCGTCCTCCATGGCGCCGGCTTGATGAAGTTGACACTGGCGTCGTCTTGGCGAACTCCACGCCATGATCCACCGTGGCACGATGGCGGCATCCGCGCGAGCTCCGCGCCTCCAGGACTCTAGCTTGATGAAGTAGACGTCGTCGGTCTCATCACCAAGGGTAGCCACCACAAAGGAGGCCAACGGGCTGCGTGCCGGCAGCCCCATCGACACGCCCTCATCTCCCACGCCTTGGTGAAGTCCGAGAGTAGCCTCGTCGTCTTGGTTAGCTTGAGGAAGATGATGATAACGCCAACGAAGTGCTGCATGATCGCGAGCTCCACCGCGCCACCATGTGCTGTGCATGCATGCAATAATAAAGGATGAAGGAGTGATTAGATGATAACTTTACCTTTCGGGAAGATCGACTTGGTGTTCATGTTGCTGTCGAGGCGCCTGCTTCTTGTACGAATGATCGTCGGCGTTGTTGTGACGAGATGTCGAGGCTGATCTCTCTTCTCTCCTTCTACTTCTTACTGTGTGAGTTCTGGTCGCCGGATGTTTCTGGTTGCCGTGGATGTGGTCGATGGATTTGTGGATGTGTTGATGTCCGTGCGTGAGTTCTTGGGACGTGGTGGCTGGATGTGTCATATTTATAGGATGGGAGAGCCGGGGCTGGACGCAGCCGCTGACTGGTTTCTTCCTTCTATTATTTTCCTTGATGTCCAAGTCTGCACCAAGAAAAGGAAATAAACCAACACATACCTTAGTTATTTCACGTATGCCTTTCAATGATAAACATCCAGGTCGGTTGTTTTGCTTCCTAAACTTGGTGACTTCCCGATTATACACACGCCTCCAGCGGCTCCCTTGCTTTTTTCTTCTTCTTCTTCTAAGTATAGCTGGCTTCAGGTATTTGAACATGTACACGCGAGCTCGCCGGCCGATATACGGGTACAAATACGTGCACACCGGCATATTCTTGACCCTCCATGCATGTACTAGCAGTAATAGAGATCCACGTACATATATGTGCCAATCTAGATCACGTGCAAGCACATGTATGACTCCTTTGTGTGTGTGTGTATTTAGGTACGTATGCGCGAGCATGCCGGCCGGCCGTCAATACCCGAATACGTATATGTATAATACATGCAATATGAACTAGCCTTATTTACCTTCATGAACTTAAATGATGTGATACAAAATGAACAATCCAGACATGTCTTGCAAATGTAATACCTGTATGGAAAATCTTCAAAAAAATATATTTTATTATTAGAAATGTATAATTACTCGTCAAACAATAAAAAAGCTTTATTATTTTTCTTGTAGGCAGGAGGTCAGATAAGCTGCGCGAGTGGAACTACTGTTGGTGAGGTAGAATGTGCGCCGCGGTCAAATTTCGTGTTTTAACCCTTTCGGCGTGTAAAATTGGCATCTGACCCCGGTATGAATTTTTTTCGAGATTTGACCCTTTTGCTACCGCCGAGGGACCTGGCGGTAGGTACGTACAGGCTACCGCCACCCTTCGTGGCGGTAGGTTCCCTGACGCCGTCTGGCCATTAACGGCCGTGTACACATGGCAAAGGGACCTACCGCCGCCGACTATGGCGGTAGGCTCTTGCAACCTACCGCCAGGCTCTCTGGCGGTAGGTTCCTGGATAAGGTTGTGAGGGGAGGGGGATGTGCTGCTCCCCACCCACTCATTGACCCCACTCTTCTTTTCGAGCTCAAGCTCTCTCCCCCTCTTCTCCCCCACCAAATCACCCACTAGATCCCCCTCCATTGCTTGAGATTTGACCGGTGGATCAAGGTCATTTGCATCACCAAAGGTACCTCCCCCATCCCCCCTTCATTTGGATGGTTCAAATCATGCATTTTGCTTATTTTGTTGGAATCACTAGTTCATGGTTTTGTTGTGGTGAAATCAATGTATATGATTCATTTAGGGTAATGTTTGTGCTTTGACAATGTATTGTGCCACTAGCATTGTTTGGGTAGTAAGAAATATCATTTAGGATTTTGTTAGGGTTAGGTTTAATGACATGGTTAGGGCTAAGGTTATGGTTATGGTTATGCTTAAGTAAATGCCTATATGACGAACGTTATGGTTATAGTTTTATTAGGGTTTTGTTAGAGTAGTTACCTCTCGAATTATAGCTCGATCTACTCCTAGGGTTATAGTTTTTGTCAAGAACGGTTAGGATTTTTGCCTTCGATGACCGTTATAGTAATCCCTCGACTTATAGGATGGGATCGATCATCTTTGTTGAGACTTTCACGGAGGCGGCGGTGAAGCGTGAACGTGCAGTCATTAAGGAAAAGATGGATTTGTGGGTCAAAGCCGTTGATGCATTGAATGTGGCTTGTAGAGATTTTTCAAAGTATTATGTGTCGAAGTGCGACGATGCTAGAGTTAAGTTATACCAAGCTAAAGAGAAAAACATAAGCAACCTCAAGAAGGAAGAGAAAATTCATAGACGCGCTCTTGCAAGGCAAATTGCATTGTGTGGAACAAGGGATGAAGTGAATGAGATGGACTTTAACAACCCTGGCCAGATCATTGATTGGCTAGTTAGGCAACCATCATCGGCGATACTTAGTCGAGCAACTCGTTGGGCTTGGGTCCGTGAAAGAAATGATGTCATTTGTGGCAACCCCGGGCCGTACGACAAAGATGTCTTGTTGATGGACTAGTAGAGGGGGTTGAAACACATGATGTTGTAGTGTCATTTGGACTGTAATGGCATATACCCTTATCGTTTATGTAATCTATGTCATTTGAACCACTGAGAGCATTATGTAACCTAAATAAGTTATGCTTTGTGTTTGTATTGTATCATTTGGTTTGAGTTTTGGTTTGTTCCATTTCATGTAGCATGGAAAACATGACCCCGGAGGAGATGAAGAAAGTATATGAGAAGTGTTGTGACATTGTATCTAAGAGTCTGGCGATAGCGTCTGAGAAGATTGTAGCGGAGCGAGTACTTCATATCAAGAGGGAGTTTGAGGCATGGTTCAAGAGCAATGATTAGGTAATTGCTGCCATGATGGATTTCAACAAGTATCCATTCATGGAGGAACCTTCTGATCTTAAGGAGAGAAAAGTTTTCCGTAGGCTTGTGGAAGAAAAATAGAAGATACGTAATGAGCTGCATGAGATAGAATATGCTTGCAGACATTATGTGGCAACAGAGATCTTTTTCTTTGTGAACATAGAAGAATTCCGCGAGATGGACTTGAGAAAACCCTGACAGGTCATTGCATGGGCAATCACACAAGGCAAGTCAGAGATTCCAAAATGTCGTGCTCGATTGGCCTGGTTCAGCGAAACGAAAGGTGTGTTGGAGAATTGGGCGGGATCGTCGAATTATCAACAGAAGCCTAATCCTGATCGTGACATACAAATTGAACGTCTTATACATTTTAGATCTTTTTTCTGTTGTAGGAAATGTATGCTCGAGCTTGAGCTTGTAGTTTGAACTCATGCCATTCGAATCGCTAGATGTTTTAAATCATTTGAACAAGTGTCATTTGTGGATGTAATGAACTATGCTCAGTTATGTATGTCTTTGCTAATCGATCATTTGTGGATGTCATTTGTGGATGCTTAGTTCATATTGTAACAAATGGAAAGGCAAAGGGCTATAAAATATAGGTAAAGGGACATGGTTCAGCACCCAACGCCATAGGCTCCGGCGGTAGAATGCTACCGCCGAGAGGGTTGGCGGTAGGGTGGCCAACCCTTCCGTCAGAAATATCGCCGATATGGTCACAGAACAAGGAGCAGAGCAGGCAGTTGGGAGGCCACCCTACCGCCGTCCGCCTTGGCGGTAGGATGGCCAACCCTACCACAAAACAGGGGGAGTTTGCGTTCCAGGAGTTTGTTGTGGGGTTTAATTGCTTACCGCCAAGGCCCATGGCGGTGGGGTTTCATAGCCTACCGCTGAGGCTTCTAGCGGTAGGGTGCAAAGCTGAGCAGAGTTTACTCTGTTTTTCTTCTTAATCATTTGAAGACAAGTGAAGTCACAGCAACATCACAACAAACATAGTTCATGAGATAGTTTCATCACAAGTTTCACAAATCGAAGACATAGTTCATGACAGGTTTCACAATAAAGTACATAGTTCATGACAGGTTTCACAAATCAAAGACATAGTTCACCACATGTTTCTCGAATCGAAGACATAGTTCATGTCTAGTTTTTTTTTAAACGAACACTACTAGAGAAAACCTTATACACAGAACTTTAGCAGTAGCGCTTGTTAAAAAATCGCGCTACTGCTACACATCAGTAGCACGTGCAGAATAAACGCGCTGTAGATACAAATATAGCAGTAGCGCGTCTCACTGCAAAAGCGCTACTACTAAAACCCACCACTAAGACGATAGGCTACACATAGTAGTAGCGGTCTTTCAGAAACCGCGCTACCGCTAATATTGTTGTAGCAGCGCATTTAGGTGTAAGGCGCTACTGCTAACAAAAATAAAATGAAATGAAAAACAAATAGAAAAGTAGATGAAAATGAAAGAAATAGAAAAAGGAGAAAGGAAAAAAATAAAATGTAAAGAAAAATAAATGAAAAGGGAAAAAAAGGAGGAAAGCATAGCAGTAGCGCGTTTACTGAAACGCGCTATAGCTAACTTAGCTATAGCGTGTTTTCAGTAACGCGCTACCGTTATGTTTCACTTAACCAGCGGTTTACCTCCCCCCAGCCACCACTTTTTTCCCAAATCCCTCGCCCCACTTTGCAGCCGTCTCCCCAATTCGCCGTCGTCCCACTTCGCCGCCGTCTCCTGCCGGCGTCAACGCCTGCAACCTCACCTTCTCCCCCCGAGGCCGCCCTCATCCTCACCGCCGCCGCCCTCGACCTCACCGCCGCCCGAGCCCGCCCAGGACCGCCGCTGCCCGAGCCCGAGCCCACCCTTCCTTCCCTGCCTCCGTCGCCGAGCACCTCCCCGTCACCGTCTCT